>NW_015112712.1:723564-744058 GCF_001443285.1 Poecilia latipinna | reverse complement strand
AAAAAAAAAATAAAAAATATATATATATATATATTTTTTTTTTTTTTTTTTTTTTTGCTAGGTAACAGTGCTCCAAACTGCAGCACTGTGCACTGAGCTTCTGTAGTTCAGAGTGATGTCAGCAATCCCAACGTCAGCCATTTTGTTTGACAAGTGTGTTTTACAGTTTCTTTGAATAGACTTTGAATTCAGGTCAACTCCATGATGGAATATTAGGGCCAGGATATGATTTTTTTTTTAATTGCAAGAATAAAGTCTGAATAATACAAGAAAGAACAAACTTGTAGTATTCTGAGCATGAAGTAGTAAATTTATGTGAATTTCGACATGGAAAAACAACAAAAAATTTAAATGAAGGATGTTGAGCATCTTGAGAAGCTATGCTTTGGTTTTACAAATAAAGAAATGTTTAATCTTTTAAAACACCAGAATCAAATTATCATCAGTAGCAGGTCATTGTAACAATTCTGCAAATAATTACAAGATGTTCTGGTAAGATTGTGTCTTTATTCCGATAATATTGTGACTATATTCTCGCAATTAAACTTTTCTCGTAGCCTGGCCCTAATACTTCACTCTCACAGAAGAAATGTTAAGAGTCACTTTCTGAAAACATTTTCTGCCGTTTGTAATTTACTTTTAGAGAAAAGAAAGCGAACAAAATTGATTAAAGTCGGAAATCGGATCTGGTATGAAAAAAATCGGAGATTTTATTTGTAAGCCACGTCGCCCAGCCCTAATTGGAGATGAAGCCAGGCTCAGCGATGAGAGCGAAAAAAACCCAAAGAAAAGAGATGTAGAACAAAGGGAGAGTGTTGTGTAGGAAGGATACAGGTGAAGAGAAAAAAAAACAGATTCAGTGGAACATGGGATAAAGTCTGACATCATTCAGCCTCCTTCTTGCATTTCACCTCCGCCTTCACCTAATCTTGCGTACTGCAATCACAGCTAAAAAGAAATCTCGACGGACACGGACATTACCACCGGCATGTGATGAGGTGAGCATCACCTGCAGGAGAGTCTGAAAAGAGGAGAGGAAAGAGAAGCAGGGTCTCCCTCCCGTCAGGAGCTCTCCAGCCAGAATCCTCCTGGCCTGACCCCGCTGAAAGCTATACAAGTATGGAGTTAATCAAAACTGTGTTAGGATGACAGGCAGGGGGCCCTCTGAGAAGCCATGCCAGGGGCCCCTTCTCCACAAAGCTTGCACTGTGAGGGGGGCCTGCCCTTTGCACAGGAATTGTGGTTGAGGGCCGGGGCAGGTAATCTGTCTGCTGGTGGCAATAAACTAAAATCAGTTCTGATGTCAGCGGAGCCGTCTTCAAGGCTTCGGCTCAGTGACATGAACGTCAACCCTTGTGCGCCCACCTGATGACACATGCGTACACTCGGGTCCTACATGTCAGCACTTACACTTTAGAGGAAATGAGACAAAGCGTTGAAATTAGCCAACATAATGGGCAGACATGACAGATCCTTACCTCTGTAATAATGAAGAAGTCATCTCCGGGCTCGCCCTGCACTACGATCTTCTCCCCATCCTCAAACTGAACTGGCTCCAGGGCATCAGCCACAGTCAGGCGCTCCCACTTATCCAAAGACTCTGTGAATGAAGCACGTTAAAACTGTGAAACAGCGGACGCACAAACTCGTACTCAAACCGTGTAGGTTACACGCTCACAGACGCTGCTGCCTTCACGGTTCTCCAGGGAAGTTGCGGGGATAAATCCCATTCCAGGCTAATCCGGTTATTCATCAGGAACCATTACATTTCAGATCCTTTGACTACTCCCCTCGTTTCATGGAGGCCCAGGGAGCTTAAACACCTTAAAATTGAGCCCTAAATCTGTTCTACTTACGGTGGCTTGTGGTGACAGAGATATGATTTATCCCCAAAAAGAATCTTTTACTCAGCAATAAGCTACATATGAGAGCGTGCTGAATGCAGGGCCTTGCAAAAGCATTCAGACCACGTGAACGTTTCAATATTTTGCACCCACAAACTTCATTGAGATTTGATGAGATACAACAAAAAACTTTTGAGCAAGTAAAACAGAAAGGCGCACATCTATTTGTTGTTGTAGAGAAAAGGCAAATAGCTACAAAAAGTCATGCTTAAAGTTTGCAAAAAGCCATATGTGAACCATAGAGAATATTATAAAGATGCATAATATTGGGAAAAGAGATGCTAACCAAATGCTGCAATAAAGTTATTTTATACATATTCAGGGCTGCAACTAATTATTTTAGTAATCGGTTGTTCTTACATTTAAGCAATTAATCGGATAAGAAAATGGGAACCTTTTTACTACACTATAAAAAATGTTCTAAGATTTGCATACAGGGAGAACCTAAGTACAGGAAAATCTTTGCTAAAAAAAAAAGAGGCTGCTAACAACTTGTTACTGGGGTGGAAATTCACCTCTAACAGGAATGGAAGATCACATTAAATCTCACTAACAAGTTTGTGGTTGCAAAACGAAAAAAAAAAAAAACTCAAGAGCAAAGAGTACTCTGAAATTAGACCGATTAAATAAAACTTCAGGTCTATTTAGTTGCTTTTACAACCAGCAAATTAGTGACCAAAAATAGTGGCTAATTATAATTAAATATTTCCAAAACATTTTACAATAAAGCAGGAATGAATCAAGCCTGGAAAAAAAAAAAAGGAAAATCCAATCAGTATTTTCTTTCAGCTTCTGGGAGATCTTTCAGCCAGTTGGTTGTTCCAACTATCCGACCGCAGGGACACTGACGTGGTTAGCCCGAGATATTCCTAGAAGCCGTTGGTTATTTCGCAGAAACCCGAGCGGATAGTTTCTCATCTCTCTCGGAAAAAAAGAAATGCTTCGACCAAAAGAGGTCAAAGCCACGCAAAACGTGATGTTTAAGGAAGACCGATCGGCCGGTAATAACCGAGTATCTCCACGCAGATGTTTGACCAGATGATCTCATCCTTCATTCACACTTCAGCAGATCAGTGTGGGCTAATCTTCCCCAGTCCTATCCATCTGCATGTGGAATGTGGCTTATCTGGAGCGAAAACACTCCTCATCCTCGGCTTTGTCTAGATGAAAAGATGACTCCCTGTTTTTATTTGACTAAGACGCGAGTTAGAGGCGTAAAACTGCGGCGGGCTCCCTTTGTCTGGCAGCATTGTCTCCCGGTGAGCTCACGAACTGATCCTGTTGTGTCTATTTATCTGTGTGTATAACCGTGTATGCATTTAGGATTAACTGGGATAGGCCTGGCAGTTTGGAGGTGTCCAGTGTCCTCTCCAGTGGGGCCGCGCTGTCTGCCGGACCCAGATGGATGTCTTCTGTCTGGCTGCAAACTAAAAGGCAGCAGGTCCTGCAGAGAGGTGATCCTTAACGGCAAGGCAAGTAACACGATACAGAGTTGTCTTGACTAAAGGAGCTACATTTTAGCATTCACGGAGCCTGCACCCACTTGGATCGGCTCGCTGTAAACATCCAGGGACCCCGCTGCTGGGATGTCGGAGCCTGCTTAAGTGCGAGTGCGACAAACATTTGTTGTTTCTCACTTGACACCAAAACATCAAGGGCTTGCACCCGATTTTGTGGCCATCTCTGAAATCAAAGACAAACAAAAACACTCCCGCCCCCTGCCCCTCTTGCGTTTGACAGAGGGCGAGCAGAGAGGCGAAGCGGCGGAAAGGGGGGACTTAAGAGAGGTATTCTACCTCAACGAGGGAGGCGGGTTCTCGAATTCAAGCCTCAACAAAGCTGTCAAAAGGGGAGAATAAAAATGAAAAGAGCCGACTTCAGAGAGACAATCTCCTGAGTCCCTGAATTGAGTGTATGCGTTTACTCACCCAGCTAATGACTCTGTACAGGGGGCACGGCCTTACCCTACACACCGCACACACACACACGATCAAGCGGATGGGGATGAGACGTCACTTCCAATTGCAACTCAATTCGAAAGTCAGAATGAATCTCATTCACCTTCCCTTTAAATCCAGTGGCCTGTGTAGGCTGGGTGTTATCCAAATTCCAGCAGGAAAGAGAGGCTTATCCTAACCCCCTATACTTTAATTGTCCACACAGAGACATTACAGAGTGTGGCGGGCTTAAGGGCGAACACTGTGAGTAGATTAAGACTGTAAACACAGACCTTACTCTGCTATAGGCCCCGTGTGACAGCGTATGCCTGTGTTTATGTGTGGCTAATCTATAATATGTTAATTTAACTGCCTCAACTCTGGATGCTGGGCCTTTTAAATCAACTTAGACCACAGCTTATTTATTGCTTGTGCAAAAGTACCCATTCTTCATTAAAGAAGAAACAACAAACGAGTCGTCTTAGTGTAAATTTCTTGCCGCACTTTGTCCCATTAAAACCGGAAACTTCAATGTATTTCATGGGATTCTGTGATACAGCAGTAAGAGGTGAAAAGACAGCATGTATAGCTTTTCAGTTTTTTGAGAATACAAATCTGGAAAGTTATCTCTTGTTTCTTCCTAGCCTACAGTATGTTTTTTGTTCAATCCAATCCAGAGGACTTAAAAACGTCAAGTGAGTCAGGCTGCCTGATGAGCAGCCGACTCAATGGTTGGAAAAAGTAGGAGCACCTTTAAGTTTGAGAGGCCGTAGGGTTGAAGCTTACTATACGGGTAAGGCATTTAAAAACAAAGAATTTTAAACCAACAGGAAGTCAGTGGCGTGGTGCTAAAACTGAAGTAATGTGTTCACATTTTTTGTACCAGCTAGCAGCCAAAAATTTTTATTCGACACGTATACGACTCAAATTTGATGAGTTCTGAAGGAAATTGGTTGTGCTGGATTTTGATTTGTAGCATGAAAATAAATGTAGCCCACACTTTTCTGAATTTCATTTAGAAAAAAACTGAAAAGACTGTATATTTCCCACCATTTCACAAATTGTCCATGACCTGTGTGAAAATGCCGAAGGCTTATAAATACTTTTAAATGGCACCGTATTGATCTGACAAATACACTTACCAAGGATGGAGACCTTGCTGAGGAACTCTTCGTACATCTTTCTCTTTCTCAGAGTACTTCCCTGTGAGACAAACAGAAATAACATTATCTGATCGATACAGTCCTAAATCAACTGGTAGCACAGTAGTTTCATTGTGCTGCTAAATACTGGAGTGGCTCGGATTCAAAAAGCACAGTCTGATTCATTTTGCAACGGCTTTTATTTTTCTCCCACTTTCATCACTGCCGGATTAGCAAAAGCAAGTGTCAGCAAAACATGAATTAAGTTTTTTAATATCTAAAAAATATTTGAGCGGTTATTACTTTTCTGCGTCTTGCATGAACATTTTTTGCACCGGCTATCAATCGTACAGCAAGAAAAGTCCAGTGCCTATAAAAGTAAATTACAATAGAAGTTGTTTTTTTAATTTTTTTTTTTTTTAAGATTAACGTGTCACAGTTCACGGGGTCATGCTTAGGGAGGCTTGTGTGAGATATGGAGTAAAGTTTATTGCGTGTGTGTCTGTCTGTGTGGCCCGCCCCACCCACCAGGCAGGGGACTTTCCCCTCCCTGGTTTTGCCATGAAAATCAGGTGCTTCCTGACAAGACCGGACCCAGAGGACCCCTTCCCTAATTGCGTTTCTTCTTCACTGCACAGAGCCACTCAGGGAGAGCGGGAGAATAAAGAAAGCAAAAAAAAAAAAAAAAAAGAAAGAGAAAAAAGAAAAAAAATCCAGTGAGGACAGGCAATCTTGTCCAACCCGTTTCTGCTGTTTGCATGTGGTAGTGATGTATGTATTGAGGCTTGGGGTGTCTTCAGCACAAGCGCTCGAGTCCCGCTGCTGCCTCTAATTTCATATAATTTCACATTTTGTCTTAAAAGGGGAGAAAATCTTCCCAAGTGAGTCAACGTCAAACTGAGGATCGTAAACAACTTGATTAAAGGAATTCTAGGCTGCTCTGCCTCCCTCCTGGATAAATGATTTGAGTGCGTGCAGGCAAGTCTGTTTTTAGTTCTGCCACTTATGTTTCACTGCTATCTGAGCAGGGACGAAATTTTGAGGCTCTAACTGTTAAACTTTCACATGCACACTGCGCTCCAACTTTTTACAGCCTTTCCGCGAAGCTTAAAGATTCAAAATGCTTGCCGTGCAAACATATAATGTATACGGCACGTCTGATTTATGCGAGTGCTGCAGGAACAGCAGGGTGGGCCCCAAGTAATGTGAGGGATTTGCATTTCCAAAAGTTACCAAATAAAAATACGACACTACTGGATGTCATGCTTTCTAGCAGCCGTCTTTATTGGCATCTACCTGGGAGGGCTCCAGCACACGACCATGTGTAAAAACGTCCTACTTCTCTTTGACCTACTGTCTTCGCCATTTATGTGGTTAAAGATGAACCAGCATTTTTGTCTGTTTGCCGTCTTTGAGGTGGAATCATCAAAGGCTTGAGGTGTGGAGCGCAGCCAGACTAAACCAACTGTATCTTAAGCCCCATCGCTATCGCCTTCATCTCCGTCCAGCGTGACACATAACCGCTCCCTCACCCTTCATCGCTCCTTTTTTCTTGCTATAATTTCCCCTTGTTTCCTTTCGTCTTGTGTTCTGTTTGTTGACAGTGGTCTGTCAGCTTGATAATAGCTTTGGATGTAACTGTGTCTGTTTAAATACCAAGATGACACAACAACGCTGGTATTGTATGACTGATGGCAACACAATGGGGAGAGTGTGTTTACTACAAGGACTGGTATTACATTGTTTGCTCAACTCTCGAATAAGGAAAGTGGTGGGATGTGTGGGTGTGGCAGAGTTTGAAGGGACGCCTTGGCTTTGCTTTACAACATCAATGAAATGTTACACATATACTGTGTCGTCAACATGCTCGTTGGTTAAAATTATTTATGATCAATTTAATAATGTGATTTACGCTTCACTCTTCCAGGAATAGTCTACGGTTTTCAACTTTTACTTTAAACCTTAAAAATCTGTAGCCTTCCCTCACCCTCCAGTCGCTGTACAACAATATCATATTTTACTAAATTACGACCTCTTTGAAATATTTTTTTTACATTTTTATTTAAAAGTAACAGTCGCCTTTAATCTTACACAGCTACACCATCATTTACAAATCCACAGAGCTGCGATGAGGAGCTCCTCGGGGTTTGGTTGTGGGACCCGTCTTGTTTTTGTTATGGATTTGTCTTTTTTCTGACAACGAGATTAATTAAAAGGGCTAACAAGGTCTGATTTTAAATGTCTTAGTTTAGGATACATTTAAAAGAATTACAGCATAAAACAATCAGATTTTAGGGATATTTTTCTTGACTAAATATAGACCAACATCAAATAACAATATTATTCATGTCTGTACATATATAATATTTGAATTGATAGTAGTATAGTCCTATGTCCTGTGGGACTATAGTACTTGTACTCTCTTTGACCAGTACATTTCATTTGTATCAGTTAATACTTTCAACATTTCGGCATTTCATTTTGAAGCATACTGCAAACATGCACTCCATTACAGATGTCTCATCTGTAATGAACTTTGTAGTAGCCGTGATTTGATGTTTATTTACTTCAGCTTTCTTATGTTGTTTGATTCAGGGTACTCATCTGTTTGCTGTTCAATTCCCAGACAGTGTTTCCCTCCTCAGGGAATACCATAATAATGGAAAACAGATCAGTTTGTTAGCACAAGCCTTCTTCATTTTAAACAAAACCCTGTAATCACGTAAAACATAAAATCACTTGTAGAGGCTAGTTCTGTGAGCTACTTTTGTGTGATACACTGAATTTTTGCTTATTACATAATCAAGGATGTGTGTTGTAATAACAAATTTTAAACATTTCTGACCTTCATGCACCAATTATTTCACTAAGAGGAATAAGCCATATCTACAGTAAATATTTTAGGAGGCCGTGTTATGTTAATGGCAGTGTTTATATTCACTTTTCTATATTGTTGTCAATCAATTAAAAAAATTAATGAGGTTAATCAGATTCTGCTGCTGTGATTAAGCATTATTAATGACTATGTCTAACTTTGAAGGCTCCTGCCGCACTCCAATTAAAATGCAATCAATTATAATTTTGTAGCAGAAATTGGCAACTAAGGGAAACGTACTCCACTACGCATGCATACATAGTAGCAAACTTGTTCAGGGAACAATTGACAGATAAGATATTTCTTATTTTCTAGTTCTTAGATGGACTCCCCTTTCTGATGTTGCCCTGGGCAACTGCCCAGACAGCCAATATATATATATATATATATATATATATATATATATATATATATATATATATATATATATATATATATATATATATATATATATATATATATATACTGTCTGCATGTTTTCATAAAATGTTTAAGGAAACAATTTGTTGTCTCAAATCAAATATGTCTGAGGATTCTCAGTTTTCCATGTTTCAGGAAGGTTTGAAAGAAGTCATATGATTTTAAGCATTAATTTAGAAATGTGCCTCTCCCTTCATTACTGACAGTTGTTCATCTTCATACAGAAGCATACATGGCATACATTTGTCATAATGGGTGTGTGTCACAATGCAGGGTGTAAAATGAACACCACGCTGCTGTGTAACGACAGAGCGAGTCAAATTAGCTTTGACATCACGTGTCATTTTCTTCTTAATCTAAATATAACAATTGCCTAACCATTTTGGACTGAAAGTTAAAAGCTTTGCCCACAGCCCATGATTGGTTGAAAGTGATCAAATAATTATTGGCTACATCAATCAGAAAGTAGATCCAACTCCATAGCTACGCTAGTCAATTCAAGCATCTGGCATGCCGAGGTGAGTAAATCTTCATTAGTGCATTCACAAATGCCTGCGTAGCACAACAGGAGAAGAACATTAATGGGACGGCTGTGGCTGAGAGGGAAAAGCAGATGTCTTGCAATCGGAAAGTCCAGTTTCCTCCACCATCTGTTGAAGCTCTATTGGCCAGACGCTTAACCCCAAGTTGCCTATCAATCAATGCTGGTGAATGTAGCTCTAGTGTGAAAAGAACACAATGTAATGTCAGTCGATTTATCTTGTCAATGCTCTGATATTTGTGTAGCATTTATTGAAATTTTACAGCAGTGGCACATATGTGTAATATACATGGCATCTCGAGATTCTGGCAGCCATGTGACAGAATATTTCAACATCTCTTAAAAAAAACAGTGGATGTTTTGCTTAGCTAGAGATAAAAAGTACTTTACTTAAGAACCAGATGTGTGCAAAGACGATGCCTGAGTGTTTTTTAATGTAAACCACATAAATTTGCATGATTTTGAATTGCGAGAGTGAGAATGAGAATGCTAATGAAAGAATACTGACAAATATATGCAAGTAGTTTGTTTTTACTGATAAGATAAAATAGGAATCACAGGGATTGGATTAAAGTAAGGTATATCCTCACACTATTGGTGGGCCTTGTGTTCTGATTGTGTTCTCACTGTGTCTTAATGAACAGATTGTGTTTTTGTCCTAGTTATGATTCCTAATCTAGTTTTACTCAGCAACATACATCGATCCATTTTCATTTCTTTCCTAATCATATTCAGGGTGTTTAGGAGGCTGGATGCTACCCATCAGTCCACTGGCTTGTCTAGCTAAATAACTCCAAAGAAATGCCAGCACAAGTCTGTGCAATTCTACAAACGAGTTTGTCTTGAAATCACATGGATCAGTGACAAGTTAAGTGGTAAAGTGGTTAAGTATCGCTTTATCTTATAATTTGTAGATTATGAAGACAAAGAGAACAGGGGAGCAGATGTGAAAAAGTCAAACAAACAGCAGTGCAAATGCACATTTCAACCTGAGCGCTAACTAGCTGCAGACCCAGAGATTCAGCATAATTTTTTTTTTTTTCACTGAGAAACACACATATTCTTACACAAAGAGAGAATGCTCATTGTGTTGGCCAAAGAGGCTGCCAGAATACCACACTTTGTAAAAAAAAAAAAAAAAAAAAGAAGCTTTACAAATCATTGACAGCAATAATTAACTACAGGTTTGTGTAATTGAATTCTGCCCCGCCACCCCCCTTCTTCTAGCTGCCGCCGCTGCTGGTAAGAACGAAGGAATGGAAGCAGCAGAGAGCGAGAATCCTCTCAAAGAAAGGTTACCCGGGCAGATTGAGCCGTCACTTTAACTATGCGCTTAAGAGGTGACATGAGTGCTAGGCAGATTGCTGGCAACTTTACAATGAGCTTAAATTCCACTTCTCAAAAAAAAAAAAAAAAAAACCTTCTTCCATCTCCATGAGCGCCGTTTGACAGAACAAACAGAATTTTCACTGCTGCCAATGGCAAAGTTTAGATACACACAGGAATCAGGAAGGTTAATTGGTGTCTGACTAATTTATATGGCATAAAGTGTTAGGAACGTCCGAAGTAATGTTTAGCTGGACAAGTAGGTCTCACAGAGGCGTACTCAGACATGTGCAATAATTAGTTATTCTTACAGAACAAAAATATGTCTGCGAGTCTGACAGCCAGGGCAGAGCACCTAATGTTTCCACTTTAAACATTTAGACATTCCTACTAGATAAGCTCCTGGAGTGGGAAGTGCATGTGCAGGCATTAGGACTGACCCTTTCTCTCCTCCTCAGCCCCCCACACACTCATTGCCTTTACTTTTTCCCCCCTTTCTTTGTCTAAGAAAGAAGAAAGGAGATCTAGGGAGATATTAAAATGGGAGGATAGACTCCTGTGTGTGCATGCATGTGTCAGAATGCGCATGTAAATGGAAGCAGGTGCTACAAGTGTTTAAGGAGTTTTAAGTAGGCTAAGTAGGAGGAAATATTGGAAGCAAAAGAGCATGATTAGTGTTGAGGACCTACCGTAAAGATCTTAAATGTATGCACATATATCATACTTACAGTACTTTACTATTAAATTACAGTATGACTGATGTTACTCTGCACTTTTATGGTTTAATGCTACTTTTATCTTTATTAAAATGTCAAATTTTGGTCAATTTTAAACTATAAATAATAACAGTTCGAAAAAGTTTTCAGTCAATTTTGTTTACTTTGTGCGGAAGTGTTTCGTACCCCTTACACTTTTCCACATTTTGTCACATTATAACTAGAAACTTAGAAAAACACAATGCAAATTTTAGGCTGGAAAGTAACACAATATATGCAGAATGCATACAAGAATGATTTAATAAAAAAGTAAAAATATAAAATTTCACTAGTCTCAATCCTTACGCAAAATCTAACAGGTTTTCTTCCAGGATTGTCCCGGAAGAAAACCGGGACAATTGTCCCGGAAGGGACAGTGGGTCCCTGTTACTTTAACAGGGACCCACTATGTCCCTGTTAAAGTAAAACCTTACACAGCATGATACGGCCATGTGTCACCACAGGGACGGTGTGTTCCAGTGATCTGTACTTATACTGAGATTAATATAAACATCCATGCTGGCTGTGTGGATTTTATTTAGGGGCATGAAAGTAAAAAGATCTTAAGACAGATGTACGCAACATTTTGGGATTTTCCTGAGTTTGTGTCTTTTTCTGTGCATTTAACAGTAACACACAGCTTGTGTTGATCTGTTGCATAAATGCATTAAAAGTTCATTGAAGTTCTAATGTGAGAAAATCTGAAATAGTTTAATAGTTCACAATACATTTGCAATTTAATGAGAGTTTGGTATTCAATTAGTAAAAAAAAAAAGTAATTTACTGTATTTTATTGTGCTAAAATGAGCTAGCTGTGTAACAATACTGTTTTTTAATACTGGAGATTTGGCCAATTCAAAGTAATTATAACAGGAAAAGTGGCTTCATCCAAACTGCTCAGCACTCAATATGTTACCAGAGAGGATACTTTCTTACATCTGAGCAGATTGTTGGGTTACTTACCATGAGGATGCGGCGGTAGCTGTCCCTGTCAATGCCCCACAGTTTAAGATCTGTCTTGGCCTTGACGGTGGCAGCTCTTGGAGTCCCATAGATCAGGGCCAGCTCGCCAAAGCTTCCCCCCTCTCCGATATTGGTCACCAGCTCACCGTTCACATAAACCTGCAGAGATAAAAAGAGAAAGGAGGGACGGACAGGCCATGAGACTGTCTGCTTCAAAGAGCACTGACAAATGAAAACCGGTTGCACTCTGACTTTTGCAGCTCTCACAAAGCTATTGACTCTTTTATTTTCTATTTTCTACTCTAAGCCTTCAAATGAGATCCTCTAAGGGAATCCATCCCATCTATTTCTTCACCTCCCTCTCCTGTCATCTGAAAGACACTGAGTTAGACAGATGTGTAAAACGGTTCTGTCCTCAAGTCAAACTCATACACACTCCCTTGCTTACATGCAGAGCTCCACTTAGGCCAGCCGGTAGAGCTCTAAAGACAATACAACCTCAGTCAGGCCGTCTCTGGGGCCGTCACAGTCTCAACTGTCAACACTATCTTGTTGACTTAATAACACAGGGAGACGGGAGGAGGGAAACAGAAGGACGGTTTATTCCTTTGCTCATCGCTGTGAATTGCGAAAATAGTTAGAAGACATTATTCAGACTCTAAGGGGAACCACAAGGGACCCATCCGTCACCATATGCTGGATTCTGTTCAAAGGGATGCAGAGTACTGGCTGTGGTTACGTCAAGCTCTGAAGAACAATTATCCGAACGTAGCAAGAGCGTTACATCAGAGCACAACGGTGGTGGTGTTTTTACGACAGTTTCCAATCCTGTTCCCAGGTGGCAATTATTTTGACTTAACTGTCGTACTAGCAAGCTTTTATTCAGATCCCTAGAGCAGTCGAGTAAATTTGAAGCTTTGGTAACAGTAAGTGCGGCTCTATAAAGAAAGGCTGAAGTGGAGCATGTTTTGCCATTTCTACAGACTAAATATGAGCAGAGAGCTGTGTGACTGGTTGAGGATAAGAAACAAAATCAAAATGTAAAGTATAAGAATGAAGCATGAATTTGAGCTTAGTTACTTAGTTTGCAAAAAAAAACAAAAAACTAGAAAGTATCAAGCTTGCTATTTTACAAATTTTGTATATGCTGGTTTCTCTTGGATAAAAGGCAGTGTCTAAAAGTAAATAGATTTGTGTGCAAACATAAGGGGGATTACATTAGTAGCAACTTTCAGGCAGTTTATGAGCTGCTGGCTAATTTACACCCCTGTCTAATGAGAGACATCTTCACACTCTCGTAACATCTGCGCTGTTCTTGACGTAGTTTAGTGCCAGGGTTGTGGCTGGGAGGCAGGCAGCCGCTGTCTGTAAGGGATGGAAGAGAGGGACATGAGGTGAAATAGATGTAGAAGAGGGCGAGGTTTGGCAAGGGAGGGAGGTGAGCTTGAGGATAGTCTTCCCACAGCTTGGGTGCAGGCAGAAAAGAGTCTGTGGGAGCAGATTCAGTGGTGAGCAGGACACATCTGGTTTAACACATCGAAGGAGGAGCAATCAAGGCAGAGCAGAGCTGCAGCTGCGGGACGCTGCAGCTGTTGAGTCGAAACAACTTCATGGAAAACTTTAGGAACAAGTGGAAATATGATAATTTAAGCTCGGGATATGTTAAAATAAAATGCAAAAGATGGAAATCAAAACCACAGAAAGAAATCTAAAAGCACAGCATAGAGGAATTTTGACTAGATAATTCACATTTGTGGTGAAAATCTTTTACAATGTTTGAAATTACACTTACATTTCTTTATAGACTACAGTGTTAAATGTACCGGCTCACACCTCCAAATGATCAAGGTGTTCCAATCACTTCCACAACGACAAGAGGTGTAGAATCCACCTAATTGGTATTCGGACTGCTTTTACAATCATTTGTGAAAGTATAGGTCACTCAAGAACTCAGTGAATTTTAGTTCCCTACAGTGAGCCGTGAAACCGCAGTAGAAAATTTTCTCACAGCTAAATATTCCAAATTCAACGGCTGGTGTCATTATAGCAAAGTTGAAGCAACTGGGAACACAAGAGTTAAAAACATCTTCAGTGGGAGCAATGGTTATATAGTTCCAAACACGGCTTTGGATTAGCTCAGGATCTGTCTGTCGGGTGCTTCATGTAGTGGCTTGGAAGGCCAAGCAGCTGTTTCCTAACCTTATATCATCAGGTGCAAGGCAAAGCCTCCGACTGGTGAATAGCACACCACCACCAGTGGACTGAGGAGCAGTGAGACCTGTTCTCTGGGTGGACAAATCAGCTCCAGGTACATGGAACATGTTGCAAACAGACTTTAAATTAAGTGAACATGATTCACTGAGCACTTTTAAGTCCAGACTGAGAGCACTAGAGATGACTTCCTCAAATTGTGGCTGTTTTTAATAATCATTTGTAAGGCATTTTAATTGTGTAAGTACATGTAATTATTGTGTAAACCCTTGCCGCCTCTTGGCCAGGACTCACTTGACAAAGAGGTTTTTAATCTCAATAGGAGTTTCGTGGTTAAATGTATGCAAAACATTTTTTTTTGTTAAAAGCCCCTTTCTCCAGGGTACTTTTAAAGTGGACTAAGACTTTTGCACAGAACAATGTTTCAATGGGTTTAGTTTGGCTTCATCATGTCCTTGTCTGCCTGACAGAAACCAGAGACAGTGTTGAAACAGTTCCTGTTGAGCACGATATCTTACAAGAGTAATAATCAAATTTCTACTTAAGTGCTTATCTTCTATCTAAATACACTTTATGGTTAAACACAAAAACTGAATGATGTTTTGTGCAAAATTGTGGCTCACGTCTCTTTCACATGAATCTCAGTATAGTTTAGATTACTTATCTAATCACATCAATAAGACAATCTGAAACAATGCCAGTCAAAACAGCAAGATTAGAAGCTATTTAAATTGTGGTTGTATCAAGGCACCATCTCGGTGTTTTACTTCCTACTTTCAATTTAGGATGGATCCCTGATGTTGGAAACCTTAAAAAAAAAACTCACCAACCTGCCTCTCTTCTCTTATCCAACTTTTTTGTTTTTTCTTTGGTGACTGCTATAAGCTGATAAGGTCACTTCCTGTTTAACTTTCCATCAGCTCCTGTTTTATCTCTCCACTTAGGTCTATCGGTTGGTGTCAGGCTCGCAAAGACAATAGATCTTCTCAATTCTCTGAAGCGCCATGTTCTGATTGTCATCAGACCAGAACCAGACTTTGAAGAGGACAAAACATGAGGGCAGCTCAACAAACCAGACCATATGTAGGGGTGCAATTTTGTCTTGACATGACAGGAGAAGGAAGGTTTCTTAAATCGGGTCACAGTCTTCTTTTACGAACTATACGTTTAAAAACAGTGGGATGGAAATTGACACTGGTAAACCTCCAACTGGAATACCTTCAAATATATTTTTTGTCTACTTTTCTTTTAATAACAGAAGAATTGACAAAGTGAGTGGACGCACAGAGATACAAAAAGGTGTTTAGAAGAAAACTGTGTTTTCAACGATGGTTGAAAGAGAGCATGCCTTTCAACAGATAACAGGAAGGCTGAATGCATCACAGCAAAAGGTCTGATGTAACTTTTTGAATTTTTAAGCTCTGTCACTGAACAAGTCACGTTGGACATTTTTGACATAATGTAAAGATCTGTATTCTCTACGAATACACATGACACTGCTGCTTTTGCAATGGTAGTTGCGCTAATCGATAATAGAGCTGAACTTGTTTTAATAATTTAAATACTATTACAAACTTATCTAAAATGACTAGTCTCTTACATGCACTCATGGCAGGAAAGCTAAAAAAACAACAACAAAAAAAACAGAGTTTTGGAAATAGATTAAAACAAAATTCTAATTAGTGTGTGAAAAAATGTTAAATTTAACAGTGTCAAAATTTAAGCCTAAATTAAGACATTAAAGACAATGTTTGTTAGGTTGTTTTATTAACGTCAACATTTCAAAGCCATTTAGATATTAGCAGACATGTTTATGTAGACATTTTATCACCGTGTCAGCCACATGTTCATGCTGTTCAGACAGGAGACAGCAGCTTTTTGCTTGAGGTTGTGTGTTTGTGTGTGTCAGACACTTACGTCCACTTCACCTTGGTCAATCACATAGAAATTGTCGCCTTCATCACCTGAAAAGGAGGGAGAAGGAATCATTAGTTCATAACAATAAAGAAAATAACTAACAGGCATGCAATCTAGCTTACTTCATTATTTCCTATAAAAGGTTCTTGACAAATAAATCCTGAATTATATAATAGATAGGAGTAAGAAAGAATGACGTGCAGCCAAAGGTCTGGACTGGATTCAAATGCAGACTTGTTGGAGTAATAGTCAATCTTACTGTGGTACATGTAAAATTGAGCTATAATTTTAAACTAAGCTGGCTTAAACATACCAAAGAACACAAATAACTTCACTCTTAAAATAATAATGCAAAATTGAAGGTCTGTCTGATTTGTTTATTTCCCAAAAAGAAATAAAACCAATGAAAGAATTGTTCCAGTACTTTAGGTCTCTATAAATAAAATGGCTTTGAGCTTCTGGGTAGCGCTAAAAGTGCTACTGCCTCATTGAGAATACGTATTTCATAGGCCATGCCAATAACTTTGAGCACATGTGCTCTTGCCAGCAGAAAGTTGCAGCAATGACAGTATTCATTACTTTGGTTTAATAGCGGAAACTTTGAAACATAAGTGTCTGAACATGCAAAGCTTTAACACCTCAGTGGCATGGAAGAGAACAGTGCCTAACTACAGGTGGTTGCTTCATTCATTATGGTCTTTATATGACTGAAAACTATATTTATACTTTGAAAGCAACATTCAATCCATAAAATGTGGTCTAACTGCATCACTGTCTTAAAAAAAAGCTGTGCTTTTGAGGTAAACTCTCAAAGAGATGAATGGGATATGTGATTTATATATTCTAAAAGCATCTCTGGATAACAAAAACAGTAAAACATGGCTAAATTTAGAAGAAAAAGCAGCCAAAGTGGGTAAATGAGACGTGTATATATATATATATATATTTTACTGCAGCCTTTTGGCACAAGTAAAGATGCAACTTTGAGTGTATTTTTGATCTAAGTTTACCTGAAGACTTAAAGTGTGGAGAGGACCATGTGAGTAAAGTTCACAGAAGTTCACATGGCTAATTAATTCTGAGAGGATTGGAGGGCTCGTTAATCATAGTGCCCTATTTGTCACACGAAATGTCCGTTGTCTGTCTGAAAGCCTACCCCTGAAAAGACCCTAAAGAGCCACGCACACACACATATTCTGACAAACCTGCTGCAACCTGGCCCTGCCATAATTTTTCTTCTTTCTCTCTCTTTCATCTCATCTATCCCTCTTTCAATTTCCTCTAACTGTGTCTGTCTTTTCTTGTACTCTTCCTGTCTTTTATCACTTTGGTGGCCAGGTCTTTGTTTTGTGTCTTTCACTTGAGAGTGCAGGCAAATGTTTAACCAGAACCTGCGCTCACAAACACACACAGATATACGTCCTCACACAAGCTGAGATGCCTCATGTGGCCTTGTTTCAACAGATTAATTTTCATATATACTGGTAACGAACCAAAGGATAACATGAGTTATTATCTTTGATCTCCAGGGTGTTGTTATACCCAGAGTACCAATATTAGTGGTTCAGCAGAATAATATTAAGCAAATAATTGATTAAGTAGTAGTAGTAGTATGTTTCAATGGTATTGTGTTTATTGATATTGAAAAACATGCACGTTCCAATGACACAAGCAACTTATAGCTCACTATTGGATACAGCTTTATTAGTGTGCGTGTTAATTGACATATTTATAGCAAAATCATGATACTACTGAAATTTTGATTAATTTCTGTCCTCTATAAACATGCTGCATTTAACAATTTTGCTCGCATCTCAATCTAGTAGAAAAAAAAATAGTGCAATACATAGCGTTATTTTAAAAAAATCCTGGGTAGGGTTTATATAGTGTGTAAGTAGCTAGTAGTAAGGTTGGTTTTGTTGAAGCTCTACAGTAGTCCAAACACTAGCTATGACATCAGCACTTTATACATCACACTCTTGGTGTGTATAACAATGGGTTGTCTGGGTCTGAGGGCCCTACATAGTAAGCTAGACTTATTATCACCAAATTAGGGCTGATATACTCCCGAAAGCTGTTTTAAGAGTCGGTGGGAGGCACCAGCAGTTATCCTTCACTTAGTGTCTGTTTATGATTTTTTTTTTCCCTCCCCCATTTTTTTTGAGTGCTCTGAAGCTGTAACATTAGGTGATTTTGCGCAGGTGTTAACATGACATTATCGAAAGTGGAGGATTTTCAAGAATGTGTGTTTCTTTGGCGTTTTAAAAATATGTGATTAAATGTCTGTGTTTGACAGGAGTTTCAGAGACGGAAATACAGGAAAACACGCAGTCTGGTTCTCCTGGTCTGTTTTTCTTCCAAGTCTAGGGATGACTACTGTGGAGGTTTCTCGGTAAAGCAGAGGAAAGGGACCAAGTGGTGCATGCTTGAGAGGAATGTGTGAATAGGGCAATGAGGGGAAAAGGGAGTGGTAGGATAAAATAAACATGGCCAATGGTGGCAGTGCAACTGATGTATACTTTGAGATAAATCTATTGTGGATAATCAGTAAAAGTAGTGGTGTCTTAATTGCTTCCTTTCTATTTAAGTGGTTTAGTGGTTCAAGTTAATGATAATAGGCCACCTATTATTATATCAAGGAGCTGGCAGCAAAATAGATTCTGTACATTGTTCAACATCAGTCGTCATTTTAATTTAGTCAAAACTTCAATCCTGTTGTTGCCTATTAGAGTTCTGTGATTTAAAAGAACTAATTAGGGGAAGCGCATCAAAAATGCAAACGTTTTCACATCCCTTTAACTTTTCACATTTCTTACATTACAACCACAAATCAAGTCTAATTTAATCTGTTTGTGAAACAATGATTTTTGTCTGAAAGGTGCTACATGAATCAAACTTAATAGTAAAATTCAATGCATATCATTTCCTTACTTTTACTTCCACCAGCTGAGGGTTTGTGGAAGAAAACCCATCTTCATAGTCATCTGCTACATCTTACAGATCCCCTAACCTGCTTTAAGTCTGGAGTCAGAGACTAGAAGGCAGGACATTTGCAGTAGTCTTCAATACGTAAATGTCTTCTGACTTTCTTTCAAAAGTGGTTTTCCTTTATCCAACTCTCATAAAAACAGATTTGATGAATCTGAAAAATATCCTCTTCAAAGACTCTTGCTTAATCCTGTCAATTGGGTGGGTGGTCATGTTTTGGTAGCTTTGCAGTTGTGCTGTTATCTATCCATTTTCGGATCATGATTATGATCTATGAGATGCTGAAACTTTAGAATATTTCTTTATTACCCAACCCTGCTTTCAACATCTCCGCAACTATTTGCTGTTTTGTTTTCATTCATCCCACAAAATCCCAACATGACAAAACATTAAAAAGTGCCAGAGTTACAATACTTTTGCAAGACACATATACAAATGTTCTCAATTTTAACAATTTTTTCTAATCAAATTGTTTGTACTAACCTTGTTGGATAACTGTTTCCCCTGCAATGTGGGTGACAGGGAACATGGCATCGAATATGTCACTGCAGAGAAACAGGGAAAAAAAAGGAAACAATTAAAACACACATGCTTTCATTCTTTGCATTGTATTTCTTGATTTCATTATAAATTTCATATGCAACACTTTCAAAACTGCATGATAAACTGGCAGCATGAATGTTTTTCATCATTCTCTGAATGCAACCAAATACATGCTATACCCAGATAAAGCAATCATGAAAAAAAAAAAAAAACTCTAATACATTTTCACAATTCATGAATGAACATTTGTGAAATAAGTTGTTATGGTTGTCATATGAGAATTCCATCAAAGGCAGCCAAACGTTTCAGCCACTTAGTCTGGATCTCTGCACGATACAGGTACCGTACGTGGGCCGATTTATGGCTGTTTTGTTTCAGCTTATGATCAAAGCTCGTATCTCTGAGAGCATCTTCCTTCGGAGGCGCAGAAAAAACAAACAAAATGACAGTTGAACCCGAGCACCTGATTTCTGCTCCAGCCCGCCAGGTAAAAAAGCGCCTGTTAGACGGCTGCTAATCGCACAGTTTAAATGCATGAGGCCTCAGAAGATTAGAGCACCACTGCTGGAATGTGATGGGACAAAAGACATTATCCTTCTCTCTGGGTGTCTCTCCCCTCCAGGGTGTATTTTTTCCTATCTAATCAGTTGCATACCATTTGTGTTATAGAAAAAAAAAATACAGTAAAAAACAATATACTAAGATTAATTATATCAAAGAGTTGCAAAAACTACAGTGAATTTGGGGCAAGTTTGAGCTTGCAGTTATGTCTCTATGTGTGTGTGCATGTTTAAGCCAGAATGTCTGAATCTGAGTCCATACAGCCTATGAAAACACACAGGTTTGCACAAAATAATATGTGGGAGAGGGATAACTGCATGCTTCTTAACCTGCAGCACACAAAATACACATAAAACAGAGGGAGAAAAAAAAAAAAAAAAAAAATAATAATAAAATTAAATTTGCAAACGC
>NW_015112712.1:700079-720457 GCF_001443285.1 Poecilia latipinna | reverse complement strand
TAACCCGCAACCAACAAAATACACAAAAAAAAGAGGGAAAAAAAAAAAAAAAATATATATATATATATATATATATGTCAACAGCTGTTACGTGGAGATCTAAGGATGTCCGTGAGTGGTTTGGAAGGGAACGTACCCTGCTGGTATTTATTTATGTGACACAGAATAGAAAACAGACTTAAGAAAGTGGATTTCAGCCAAATACACCCACAGGTAAGGCCAGTGAACTGCAGCTGGTCATTGCCTCAAATACACACACAAATGCACACATGCACCCACTGGAGGAAACACTTACACATGCGCAAAAAAAAAAAAAAAAAAAATCATGCTTGCCCTTTGAAGTGTGGAAACCCAAAATAAAAAGATACACAACCACCATGCAACATGTAAGGAAGTGATAAAATGAATGCAAGCCGTAGGTGCAGCTTTGCATGTCAGCACACTATTAACACACATTGGGACAATAACAACAAACTTGTAGACAGGCATTTTTGATGAAAACGTTCTAAATGGCAGGATGACACAAGAGCTCGAACACTTTGATGGGGATTAGTCAGAGCAACATCTGCAGGACTGCCTCAGTTCTCCTCACATCTGTGACCTCCTGTGGTTGGTGCGACTGCTTGAGCAGAGAGCTTGGGGGCAATCAGTTTCAGGTCTCAGCTAAAGAGACAACTACGCTTTATTTTATTTCATTTTTTTTTTTTTTTAATTGAGAACTGGGCTGGTAACTACAATCAGGTGGCTTTTTCTCATCTGGCCCATTTGAAACTCAACATCACTCAGTATAACATACCTAAGCACCACAAGATTACAGTAAAAACAACATTCTTCATTGTGGATGTTTTGTACTGAGGGAAGAAGAGCCAAAATGATTCATTTTTAAAGTAAAATGAAGTCAGCAGAAGCAACGATGTTCTGGATAAAACCAGGACCATAAATGGCCAGACAAAAGTCATGTTCCCTTTTGTAAGACTGGCAATTAATGACTGGCAAAACCAATCTGGGCGATCGAGAGTATGTCACCAATAAACTCCAAGAGCATCAAAGAAAACCAAACCTGAGTTTAAGTAATTACACTTGACCACCTCTTTCTTTCAATGCCCCGCCTCTCTGCCTCCATTCAGAGTATGCATCAGTGAGTACAACAAAGAAAGTCATGATGGTAATTACTTCCCCCTGTCTCTACCCATCTCTCTATTCTCAGTCACCTTTCTCCCTTCCTATACCCTCTGAACGCCCCCCCTGTTGTTCCCTTTGATTCATTTCTGCCCCACATTTTACTCCCCACTCTTCTTTCCCCCTCTCCATGTGTCCTAGATGAAGTGATTAATCTTGTCCTTTCCGCTACCTGTTGCCCCCGCCTGACCTTATGAAAAGGCAGAGTAACTCAACCAACAACGGAAGCGCTGTTCAGACAGAGACGGACAGAAAGAGAGTGAGGCAAAGACGCCCAGCAAAGAACGGTGATGGCGGAAGTGGGCCTACGAAGTTCATCCCAATCTGCAACCACACACAAGAACACACACAGCTCGTATATTACCAAATTCAAACATACAGTGTGTGCACGACGGCATTAAGGATTAATTAATTAAGAAGTTAAAAATGTGCAAATTGTGAAGCTACTCATGTTGCCAGACCTCATGTTCCAACTTGCACATTACAACAAGTGAGGGACAGGAACATTTTATTTTCGTCCTCCACAATAGCTTATTGTTGTTCTGCAACACTCAGAATATAGTTTTTAGCTCGGGGCATTTCAGTCATTAATGAAGTCTAATCAGGCTTGCTTATTGTGGCTGGATTGCTTGTTGTTGTTCCAGGTTGGCAGTGACAGCCGCCCTCTCTCCTTCACCTCCTACCCCGCCACCCGCCTCCAGTCTCTCTTGCAGCACAGCTGTTTATTTGTTCAGCAGCAAACATCTTATCTTTTACATTTCTGTGTCAACAGACGGCGCTGCCATTATTCCATTAGCACCAAACAGGCTCTTTTGACGCTGCCGCGTGCCGCCCGTTCTTTGGGTTTCTAAATGACCCGCAGAATGTTGACTAAAACAGCCAATCCAGACTCATCAGTCCGTTTGGGTGGAAGAGATTTTGTAATAAGCAGAACAATCAACAGCTTCACCGCGTACTGGGAACTTCCCTGATTTTCAGGCCGTGTCTCAGCTTGGCAGCGACGTGCCACTGGTTTGGCTGTGTTTATGCCATGAGGGCCTGAAGGAGTAATTTTCACTGCCACTGTTGATTCCAATTCATTGTGCTGATTGTGCCGATTCTGCACAATGGCCTTTGTTTTGCCAGCATAAACAATTCCAAGCAAAAGGCGATGGGCTGAGATTTGAGACGTTCCACCGGAGAACGAAGACAAACAAAGCTGTCTAATATACATACTGAACGAAAGCAGTAAAAGAGATGCATCTTTGATTAATGTGGTTTATATGTTCCTGCATGCAGTTTTTTTTCCTCCAACACCTCAGAAAGATAGGAATGTTAAAAAGGCCCGCCTTACTGCACTTTATCCAGAATCAAAAGCTTTCTGCACATTCTCAACAACCTACGTGGCAGCTTACCATGAATAACACACAACTCCATGCAGATTTTTGTTTGGCAGCTGTTGTGATTAGTCAGCAAAACATTTAAGGCTCGACTTAATTCACAAATATGGCCAAGCAAACATAAATTAGACGTCCACTGATAAGTGGAGGTATAAAAATAAAAAAAGTTGTATAGCCTGTGATGGTTAGCTGGAAAACAGCTTTACGAGAGCTGACTAAGAGCTGCAGTTTAATGTCCAGTTTAAATTTGTGCTCACCAAGCCAAAGTTACCCACATGGAACAACCAACTCACACCACCTTCAGCCATGCTGTTTGTGTAGGTGCAATCATTTTGCCTTCTAATTGCATTTTCAGTTATATAACCTTTCGAGTAACCACGTGCAACAACGACCTCGCACGTAGACAGATACCCTTCGACGTCGGCAAAGAGAGAGTGAGACGCTCAGAAAACAGGGAGATGAGAAAGGAATAATTACAAAGCGTTGAAGCATTCTGTGGAAATATTTATGACATAAAAGCCTGTGGCACGCGGTCCTATTCATTCTGGAGACCAACACTAAGAAAGAAAAAAAAAATCATCATGGGGCTACTGCCCCTGGTTTTGTACTGCCATTCAGGACTATGAAAAAAGTGTTACATGGTAAAAACAAAAAATCACAACTGCAGTCCATTTATTAAACAACTGTTTATCAGAATAAAGTTAACAAGAAAATAGGTGCATGGTTATGTTCAGACAAATCTAGGGATTTATCGGTTTGGATTTGCACATTCACACAAGTCTACCTGTGTGAATGCGCAGTGGAGAAGAGGAGAGCGAGCTGTCTTAACACAATAGTTTTCAAAACTAGAGCGAAATGATGTTTAGCGGCACAAGATTTCAGCTAATATAATTTTTCTTCATCAACATAATTTGTAAGGCTGATGGCGTTACCATTTCTTAGGTCTGGGTCTCAGGGCTGTCGGACAGACAAACCCTCATTCAGCACTTCTAACTCATGACTATTAAATACCTAAGTTTGACAAGTATGTTGACAAAATAAGAAGACAGTACCCCTTTATTGTTCTTACTATAAATCCTGAATTTTTTTTAAAAACCGTCTTTCATTCATCCATCTCAAATTCAATGGGCAAGAACACCAGAACTATGACTAGGAGCCTGAAATGATTATTGTTTCCAGATGTAAAATTAATTCATTCAATTACTTGCAAACAGGGATTAGCCAATAGACACAGTTTCACATTATTCATGCGTAAAACTTGTCCTACCATTATTTATAAGACCAAATCTAGTTATTAAAATAAAGCTGACTGAAACTACATATATGGAACAGTTTCTAATACAAAAGTGTCAGAGCAAAAACATAGTTGCAAAGTAGATGACAATATTATAATTTTCTCAGAGTTTAGAAGCCTTACCATATTCTGCACAGTGCAAATTGTAAAGTAAAGATTAACTGGTTTCATAGTTCAATTCCACTGTAATAATCCTATTATTACAGCTTCCATACAGTGGAATAGGCACTATTAATAATAGCTGGTCCTTAAGGTTTAGAGATGGACATTTGTCTTGATAAGGACCAGTAAGACATGGATGGAAAGGATGTCCAGAAAAGAACATGAGAAAAGCCACTTTCACTTTTAAAAATACTTAATTCCCGTGGATTTGGACCTCGACCCTACAAAAACCCTTCTTATTAAATTGCAGCCTGCAAGTCAGTTTAAACAGTGAAATAAACTGCTGCTTTTCTGTCTCATCCCTATAAACAGAGGTTTTAAAAATATTTAAAGATTGTGGTTGAATACAACGAAGGCCAGAGAGCCACACACCTGGCTCTTGTTGTTTTATAGGGATGTAAACTTGAGTGCATCCTGTTGTCTTAAAGTGTGAACATGTGCCTCAGGATGCGTGTGTGGCAAAACCAGAGCACCTGAGGGACGGTGCTTTTCGCCCTTACAAACTGTGTGACCTCTGAACGCCTGGTTAAACCTGATGACAGGCACCGCAATGATCAGACCAACTCGTAGACAAAAAGGCAGTCAGGTACGAAACAAGCTGCATTAGGTTAACATCAATAGGGTTTATTTAGGCGACCCTGGACGTGGACGATAGATGACGGCTGTAAGTGCCAAACTAAGATGAGGGTGATCATAGCACTAATATTCAGAGCAGATTTGGATGTTGTGCTCGTTATTAATGAATCAAGTCCATAAAAGCAATTTAAATATGTGTCATGCTACTCTCATAAACTGCTACAATTTACACCCAAATGTAAACCTACGACTGAGAGCGGAACAAGATCACAGATACACGAGGCTAAAATGTTTTTTTCTCTGGGCTCTCCTGTAGAGATGGGGTGAGAAGCTCGGTCATCCAGCGATGATGCTCGGTCATCCTAACCAGATGCTCGGGCATCTGGTTAGGATGCCCGAGCAATAAATCACCCTTAGATTAAAAAAAAACAAAACAAAGCAAAACAAAAAAAACAACCAGCCAGTGAAGGACATAGCCTCTATTGTCGAGGATTGATGAATCCGTCCAATTGCTTAACCTTACATTCCAAGCAATAAGCAGAGATGAAAAAAAAAAAAGTCAGTTGTGGGTTTGTTTCCATGGCTCAATGTTTAATTTGCAGATGTATGTTTTAAGGATTATATGCCATTTTATTATTTATGTGTAGTTAAATGTTAGTGTAGTTATAAAGTGTTCATTATCGAAATGTTCTTATTCATTACTGACATACGTTTTTTCATTACCACTACGCTCATTTTATGATAATTTATTTAGATTAAACAAAAGAATTATATGATCTTTTTAATTCCTCAATGAAATGGTCAGACTCTTTATATTATGGTTGTGTTGTTTTTTTTTTTTTTTTTTAAATTTAATGATTTAACATAAAATTAGAACCAAAATTGATTTTAAAAATTGTATTCATGTTGCGGTAATGAAATAATTGTTTACATTAAAATAATAAATTTTGTTATTAATGACTATTCATTGTTGGTACCTTCTCCTTTGTGGACACTGAAGTCCTTGGCGTCCAAAAAAAGTGGAAAAAATGTTTTTGTGGTTTCATATTTCTTCATCAAAATTGTGTTATGGTAATTAATTTATTTCCTCAAAGTCAGACTAAAATGTCTAAAAACACCTTTAAAAATATGCATAGAGGTTATAATTTTACATTGAAAAGTAAAATTAGATTCTATTTTATAAAGAAGGTGTGTTTTTGTATGTACACAATGCTATTTTATTTTTGCTATTAGTTGCGTCGTGTTCGTGAGAATCACCAGGTTGCATTGAAGTTCTCAGCAGGCTCTACTGCTTTACGAAAAGGTTTTTTACTTTTTAGCTCCATGAGCTATGAAGAGTGTTCTCCAGTTTTCAGTGAAGTCAGGCACAATAATGGTGTGTGGAAAATATCAGCCAAGCAAGCTGACCAAACAAAGATGTGAGGAATGCGCAGTGTGTTTGGAGAACTGTGACCTGAGTGAAACGACTACACCAGTACAGTTTTATACTGATCTTTATCCTTTGAAAACAGGACAGATTATTTACAGCTTCACAAAAACGAGCATGTTGCAGGATAGCACAGGGGCTCTAATCTGCAGAAGCTGATCAATTAAACCAGCGCAACGACTGGTTGCCATGGGGAATCAGGCGAACGCAGGCATGTGGGAAGATGCTGCTGACCGAGGATTTAAACCAGATTATAGAGCAGGTGGTTCTGCTTATTTCACATAAAGCGCCGTCACCGGTGCTGCTGCTTGATCTTATAACTTTCAAAGCAAAGGTGGGAGTTTTTTTTTTTCTCTTTAAGGACCAAACAAACAAATGTGACTTTGTGCCAAACCTTGCACAATGTAGTTGATAGAAAACTGAGAAATTTTTTTTATCTTCTGGCTACTTTATTTCATACTTTACTTAGCATAAGTTCTTAAGGTTTTCTTTTATCTTTTAACAAAAGAGGCTGTCTGAAAAACAAAAGCAACATATTCTGATTTGTGCTTTATGCATGTTTACTTCCAATTATTTTTTTCTACATAGCATATTAAATGACAAATTACTTGTTACTTCATAATAATGTGAAATGGAGCAGTTTAAGGCTTAAAGTAAAATTAAACTAACTCTAATTTTATAGAAATCTGAAACACTTAAAACAGCTGTCACTGTTTATAGGACAGACTTCCTATTTTTCATATAAAAATGCCAAACTTTTTTAAACTCTGCTTTTGATCCTTCTGAGTTCTTTGTGTTATAAAACAAAAACATTCACCAAGAGTTTACAGCACCTATAAAACAGATGGCGTTTACACATGGTACTAGCGAGACTAGACACTGTATCGAAGGAAGGATGCAAAGGAAGGAGTGAAGGCAGGACACAAGGACAGAAGGAAAGGTGTAAAGAAATAAAGAATGAAGGACATGAGAGAACAACAAGAAAGGATTTGGGCCTAGATATATGAAAGGGAAGAAAAAGGAAGAGCAAAACCAAGGAGGAAAGGAAAAGGGGGAAGACAAAATCAGGCAGACAAATGGAAGAAAATTAAAAAAGGACACATGAGAAGGACAGAAAGAAGAGAGGAAAGACAATGGGGGTAAAAGAGCACAAGAGAGGGAAAGAAAGAAGAAGGGATATGAGAAATTGAGGAAGGAAGGACATAAAAAATGGAAGAATGGCATGAGGCAGGACATAGGCACGGAAGAAAGCAAGGACACAAGGATGGAAAAACACAACAGTTGGAAGTGTATGGTGTGCTAACACACTATATCCTCTTATCTTTTCCATCCTTTTCCATACAGTGTAGAGCTGTTAATACATCAATGACAAAACATTTAACATATTTAATTTCTTTACTAAACGGGTCCCTCTTCGGGTGGGGAGAGCAACTAGTGAATTGTACACTAACTCACTCAGTAGCCTCAAACCTTTGAGCCAAAGTTAAACCAGGAGCCCCAAGATAAAATACCAGACTGAGCACCTTGGACCCTGCAAACCTGCCAATAGCAACCTCAAGAAGGCTAATAGCTGTGTCTTATCACCTTTGGTTGCCTTTCCAGCTTCCCAATGGATGAAAAGCCCTTTTTACATGTGCAGAAAGGGCACAGAAAGAAAGATTTTATGTATCAGCAGAAAACAATATTAACTACATAATTAACTGGCAAATTTTGTAGTTGGTGCCAGATCCAAATTTCATTTGCATCTTATGTTTCTCTTATATAACGTGGTAAATTATCTTAGTAGGTGTATGATGACATAAGTCCAGACTCTGCTCTCTTTTTAATGCATTGTTGCATGTGTCAAGAGCGACAAGCCTGTTTCACATCTCCAATTGTGATCCAGTACACACCACCTGCTGGTGAAGCCATGATGTCAGCCTGCAAGCACAAAAAACATCACAAGCAGGCCCCGTCCTGCTGCCTCTCTTCAGGTTTCCTCTCCCTTTTCTTTCTTTTCTTTTTTTTTATTTGCCACCAAGCTGCCGTGCTGTTGCTTAACTTTACAAGAACTTCTTTTTTCTCTTCTCCTATTTCGGACCTTTCTCCTCATGCTGTCAGTCCGTATCACATTTTCAGCGATCAGGGATTTTCACACTTTCCTAATGCCCCCCACTCTCTGTTGTTGTTTGCCCCAGGGCAGGAAAAAGCGAGCTCTTCCTCCACTTAGAGACAAAAAGGGTCAGGTTGAATCAGGCGCTGACAGGACTAAGCCTCTGCCTCTCTGATGTGTCTGCAGCAGACATGTCACTGCAATGAGGTAAAACAAGAGCGAAAACCTCTTCCTCGCTCATTATGAAGACATCAAGAAAAGCATTATCCTCAAAGCATATAAGTATAATAAGTTTAGTTAAGGTAGAAATAAAATATTAAGTGTACTGAATGCGCCAAGAACTTTATCCCCTTCAATTTTCTCTCTGGTTTGAGAACACACACATTTCCTGACATGTTCCTGAACATCACAAGGAACGCCGCCATCCTGAGGGCAAGTGTTTTTTGTTTTTTTTTGGGTTTTGTTTTTTCAACTCTTCCATCTCCTCCTTACCTGTCATTCTCATCTCACAGAGGACAACACCTACAATGGAATAAGGACTGAAGAAGCAGATCAGAACGCAAATTGGTCTTTGTGGGGAATTAGACCTGCGAGGTGTTTACACAGGTATGTGGCACATTACACATACCTGCTGGAACACATTTACATGCTGGAACTGAGAAGGGAAGAAACAAAGAGGCAATCAAACGTAGACGAGTAAATGAGTAAAATGAGAAGACTGAGGCTAAAGTATCCATGGTTGAAGAGAAATGCAAAGTATTCATACCCAATGGACACTTTTATTCTCAGAAGCCGAGACAAGTTTCAGGATGCTGAAACCGTAGTGAGAGACTCCTGATCTGACCCAGTGGCTGTTTGTTTACAGTAATTGTCCTGCTGGAAGATGAACTTTGATTTGGTTATAAATGTGAGATACAAGCTCCATGAGATGCTCCTTTCTGAAAGGTAATGCACTGAGCGCCTATCGCCTAACTGAAACTCTAGCAGAGTGACACCATTACACCAACGAGTAAGTCATGGGAGAATTAACACACTTTAACAAGGCTGTTGTCTGTGTCTGTGAACTGGAACCTGTCGCTGTAGCATAGACAAAGCAGACGTGATGTATACAATAGGAGGCCATGGGGCAACCCTGGCAGTTTGGTCAGATGCAACGTTGCTCTGTCCCCCAGCTAATGCATGGCGGTCAGTGTGTGGCCTGTTATTTGGGCCTGATTGCGCTACAAAAAACACAGAAGGACTGCAGGAACATCGTGTTCCCATACTGAAGGGAAACATAAGCAGATTTACTCTGGATATTCGTTCAAATGAAATAAAAATGATCACAACTAGCATGAGTGACTCCTACCTATACCGTTCCTTACTCTGGTGCCTCTTAGGACACTGTCTCCTAAGAGGCAAGAGGCAGTTTATCCTCTTGGCTTTTGACTTTTGAGCAATTTTTAAAAGTTGGACTGGGTCTCTAATGGCATGAGCTCAAAATGGTTGAGTCAAATCTACAGTTCTTTTCAAATAAGAAGCTGTGGCAAGACTTGAAAACTGATGTCCATAGACACGTAATTCAACTGAGCTTGTGCTATTTTGCAAAGATAGATGTGAGAATTTCAGTCTCAAGATGGGTAAAGGTGGTAGAGATAAACCAGCCTTGCATGTGTCAAAAAGGAAGAAGTGTGAATAGCTTTGGAGGATACTGCAAGAAAAAAGACAGTATGAATTGGAATGAAATTACTAAACAATTTACAAACATACACAGGAGTATAAAATAATATTTCTGTGCAGTTTTGGGGTGCATTTGGAAAGAATACAAAGGTGTAAAGAGATTCCAAATACGAATACTGCGACACTTCTTACTTGTTTCTGAGGATTTGACACAGAAACTGATGCAGGTGAATGATATGGAGCTAAAGTTCCCAGTAATCTACCTAAATACTTGGTTATGTCTACATGTGTGCACTGGCTGTAATTTAAATACGAGTATGTGTTCAACAGCACACACAGATACAGCTTGGCCAGTACAACCTGCCTTCTGATGACATGTTTACATGTACACCTAATGATTAGTGTGAGCGTTAAGGTGAAGTTGTCTAGACCTGAATCAAAGACGGGACAATCTGGGGGAGGTAAAAACTGCTGGCTTGTTAGCTGTCCGTGCGCTGGACGGTGGTGGGGATGGTGGAGGTTCAGTGAGGCCTGCAGCTCTCCTGCGGTGAGTGACCTCACCGCCTGGCCCCTGGCATTGTGGCAGCAGCACAAAGCCATGCAGGGGACAGGGACAAGGGGCATATACATCAGTATGGGGGGAGGGAATGGGTGAGAGTGGACGCAGACATGAATGAGCAGGAAACAGAGAGAGACAGGGGGAACAGAAACAAGGGAAAGACAGAATGTACTGAATAGTAAAAGAGATGAAAAAGAGGACCACCAGACTTTCAGGGAAAGCACACATAAGAGCACGTGGGAGTAAAGAGGGAGAAAGTTACAAGAAATACAGAAAAGTAGTCAAAAATCCCCTTAGAAATGGCTGCTGTCTGTTTCCTGTGCATCCGATTTACTGCTAGAAAGTGAGAATCTGCAAATTGTCCCCCAACTCGAAGAGAAAGGGCTAAGTCAAAGCCCGAGTTCATCTTGAATAGATGCACTCCTTTTTTCTTTTTTTTACTGTCAATACAACAGATGAAGAATTTCTATGGAGAAATGCTACCTGTTTTATCCATATGTGGCTAAAACACCCTCTAGGGGCAGCTGTAAGGTAACAACAACAGGCATTACCTTTCCTAGAGATTAATGATCCGCTGTCGTAATGATAGCTGATTTGGTTAAATGCTGGGGTATCCGTCTTCCCACCCTCTTTGTAGCTCTGTCTCATCACAGAATAATTCAATAAACGTCTAATAAAGCAACAAACTTGTCCCTCTCTTTTGTTTCATTCATTGGTGCACCCATCGCCAGTACACTAAGGATGTTCCCCGTCAATCTGCACGGCCTAGTGATGAAGGTGCAGAGGTCAGAGTTTAAGGGGCAGGGGTCAACTAATCAGTCACTTCATCAACTCATTACTCAGCTTGTTAATTAGAGGATTAAAGCAGGCAGGATGGAGAAGCAGCACCTCTTCCAAATCCCTCTTCATCACTCTTCATCACTGTACCTTTACTTTAAAGTTTAACATTTGTCTTTATGTACTTCAGAAAAAAAAAAAAAAACTTTATTTCTATAAAGAATTTAATTATTTACGATGTGAAGTATTGCATACATTACATTATATCTCTTGAGCTACAATGACTGAATAACTTCTTCACTTAGTTGGGTTTTTAAATGCAGAAGCATGAAGAATTTGAAGAGTACACATGCAAAAGGCAATGAAAGAGCTTGGACGTCAAAATTTAACACATTCATAAACACGTAAGATGAATGTCAAGTACCAGGAAAATACAAATTGTGAGAATCTGTGGAAAAAAATGTAAGAATTCAACAGGAAAATTTTCATCTTTAAAGAAATGTGCTTGGAATGCACTCTCATGAAGTATGAGCATAGGAAAGTGTTTGGATTTAATCCAAACATCCTGCATGTAGAGGTGAGCGTAACTTTATCAGCCCAGAAACAGCCTTCATACTGTTGCCTGATGCTAAGTGATGTTATTGCAGCAACATTTGCGTAGCAGTGTTGCATATACGCGGTATGCACAATGTGCTAAGGAAAATGCTAAGGAAAATGATGCTGACGCGTTCTTTACCTAAGACAGCATTGTTTCTATTTTTCAACTTCTTGTCCCACGTTTAGTATTTTCTGTCACTTTTAAACTAATTTCCAACGCAGGAAATATCTTAAGGGGAGTAAATGATTTACGCTCATTTAGACCGTAATCCCATCATTACCCAACATTGATCACATCAAAACCCCAAGCTTTCCCATTTCGAAACATATTTACAGTATATAATGGGCGCAGCAACTAGATTGCAATGCTATTTTTAACGCTTGTAGGAGAATTTCCTCATCCAGGCTTAACAGACTGTTTATATGGACACAGAGAACAAGGCTTTAAACGTGTGTTTTATTCCCTAAGAGTGGTTTGTGGTATAGGGGTATTAGAAGACTGCTGACAGGCAGCAGGAGACGACTTGATACGTTTATATGGGTCTTTGTTTTATCACAAGAAAAGCTGGAGATCATCAAGGTGTGTAGAGAAAAGCAAACCAACGCCCCAGAAAACACTATTTATTACCATCAGATGCCTAATTTCATGTCAAAATTTGTACACAGATAAGAAAGTATGTGATATGGACATCAGGATCTATGTTGGCCTCCTCTGACCATTTCAAAGCACATATTTTGAATGAGTTTTAATTTGGGGAAGTGATGAAAAGATAAACTAGCTGGACAACATGGCTACTTATACATCACAGTATAGAACCTGAGGCCTTTCACCTAACTTCATTATCTTCCTGATATCTGAATAGTTTAAAACTTTTATCTGGGGCATTTCCTTATCTTACTGAAACCTAAACACATAAATCAGATATGCAGGTTATGAAACAATTTCCTCTGATAGGATATTTTTTTTGTACACCTCTATCTTTACAGCAGCAGGTGCCTGGACACAATGTGAAATCAGACACCTGCTTTGCAGCTTATCTTGAGAAAATATGTATGTTTGAGAGGGCGTGTCATAATGAGGTCATTCTGGCAGCTAATGGGCAGCAGATAGACTGGCCTTTCCTTCAGCCTGCTGGCAACAACACCCAAACAGATGTTCAGATATAACTGCAGAGACCAAGAACTGTCTGAAAAATGAACAGATTAGCATAGATTCCTCTAATGGTGTGGTGTTTGCTTATTTGCGGCATTTGTCCCTTTTAATTTAAAGTTACTGTAACAATTTAAGTTCTGGTGGAGCTGGTCTGATTCGATCCAGTCAACTAAAAGTTTAGAGAAGCCAAAGTCAACTTGATGCAGCACGTCTGGTCGGAATGTGTCATCGTCGACTTCGCCGGACTGATGTTTCCTGATACATATGTCACTTTTCAACATTTATTATGAGGCGTAGCCATGCCAACGAGAGATTTGTTTACACGTGGGAGCAGCTGGAGGAGCTTTTCAAGGCCAAACTAATGCCTGGAATAATACCAAAATCTTTGACAGTCTGACTTGGAGATGTGACGGATGTAGGGCAGGGGCATAGCAGAGAATAAGAAGGGGAAAGTTTAGCTTTTCTTTCCCTGATAGTCACAGAGGTTGTGTGATGATTGACAAATCAAGAGGACAGAGCAAACACTGTGATATGTAATATTCAGCTTTCAGACAATGTGAAAAGCCAGAAACTGCAGAGCAAGTGTTGGCTGTATTTGATGATCTTTGTACGCTGGATGCAAAAACATTGACTGTGAGTTTCCATTCAGATTGTCCACTGAGCCAGTTCACCTGTTTTTCTCCTCCTGAAGGTGACGTCATCAACCCGGTTGTTGCCAGGCCACAAATAAAACCCCAAAGCATACCTGGAAATCTCTAAAGATTTTAATCAAGCCTCAATCTCTGATACATTTCAACTTTCCTAAGGTTTGTCAACTCATTTCTTAATCATGCTTTTCTATTTCATTTTAGTTTTCCTTTTTTGTCCTTTTCCTCTTTAATTTAAGCAAGAATATGTATTCAATATTCAACATTAATGATTGAAGTACAGTAAAAAAAGATGATGTAAACTTATGACAACAGCAAAGCAAATCTGTATTAGAACCAACTTTATGTATCATTCAAAGATAAAAAAAAATTGAGTGAAATTATCACTGCAAATGCAAAAATATTTTAAACTGGTGATATGGTCATTTCTAATTGAAGAAAGTTGTTCTTCAGGTTCCAGCTGGTTATCACTACCACATATGCTTTAGATGCATCATAATCTACTAATGTTCTGTCATGAAACCTATTAAAATGCAATAAAAACACAAGTGTGTATGATCTTATAAATGAGATGCCTTTGACTGATGGTACTTTTCATCAGAATGCAAGTATCCATGAGTGCTGGTTCCACAAATACATGCACTGTTACAACCCTAGATTAAAAAAAAAAAAAAAAAAAAAACTCAGGTTTTACTTTTATATTCTATTACATTCCTTTCGATCACTATAAACGCCACAAACTGGAACTGGAACCAACGCTGAATAAAAACAGATTAATTAAAAGTCTGCAATGCAGCAACATTTTATTTCCAAGCAGCTGAGGAGGCAATGACTGCACGCACGCATTGGCGCACATGCGGCTGGTGGAGCTCAAAAACTTTGAGGCCATAAAGTTTGACATATGGAATGGCGTGTTAATCAAAGACTCCACACTCCCAGCTGGAGCAGACACACTGGGAAAACATTCTGACATGCTTACTTGAGAATGTTCTTAGTAGTGTGTGTGTGTGCGCGCATGTGGACACATCGCGCGTGTGTGCACAAGTCCCTCATGACATTGTCCTTTGAAGCGATGATGGTATGCGCGCCTGGTTATGTGTGTGAGCTAGTTTCACACTTACACTATAACTATTAGGAAGAAGAATCAAAAAGGTTCCATGCAATGAATGTCAACAAGGCGAACTTTGTGAAACAGACGTTAATGGTCATGTTCTAAAAATGTGTTCATCCTTTGGAACAATGATCTTCTGTGTAACTCTGTGCTGTGGTAATACAATTCGTTAGACCTAACGTAAAACTAAAGTTTCAACTTTACCTAGCCAAGAAAAGTACCATCGCACACAGTGAAAATAACATGTTATCTAAAAGTCTTAGTCATAATACCAAAAAGAAAAACCAGTTGAAGTGACAAAATGATTTCATAAGGAAGCAATTCTGGCTGTCCTGTAAAACACGGTGATTAAAATAAATGCTTAGGTTGCTTGCATTGTCCCCAAATTCCTAGAAAGGCAGATAAGTAAGTTGAGAAGATAAAATGGCTTATGAATGACAGACATGGTGAGCTGGGGTAGTACAGCAAGAAGAAACAAAGCCACATAAAAAGAAATGAAAGCAGAAGAAGAGCTCTGCAGACGGCAGAGAAACAAAGAGGCCTTCATTGTTTCTAATCTCGCTCACTACTGAAAGGGATGATAGGATAATATGTTTGCTAATGGGGGAACAAATCTTTGGCGCTCAGCTTACATAACTGCTGACTGACTAATCATACATGCTGCCTGAAACACACACGACTGTCAGTCAGAACATTTCTCCCTTTGTGTGAGGTATGCTGTATAAAGAGACAAATAATCGTTTTGTTCTCACTATCTGACATTAAATCAGACTAAACTTTTCCTGTTTTACATTGGTAATAATTATGACAATTACTTCTTTTTGCTAAATGGCAGAATAATGAGGGTGAGAGTAGAGAAAACTGCTTAATTTCAGAAGTTTACATAAACTGACTATGTATTGTACATATGGCTCAAATTCACTCAAAAGGTTTAAACTTATTGTTATTAGAAGACTACAAAGCCAAAAATTGTTTGAAGGGATGGTAACATTAACTTGAGTAGACTTCCTAAGTATTCTGGTATTTAGCAAATATTAATAATTATGGTAATTCTATCCTGGCACATGAAAAGTTTGGTCTGATTTTAATGTCCAGCACAGGAAAAAAAAAAAAAAAGTACAATTCTATTTAGTGTGCATATATATCTGGTTTCAAATGTACCAAGTTAAAAGTATTTACAGACTATAAATACATATAACTATATTGCCTAATGTACCAACTGATCTTCAGAAGATGACATTTTAATCATGTACAAGTATTGTGATGTTAAATACAAGCTAATACCAGAAGTAATTGTCAACTGTCACTAACTTCTCACACACTAGCACCAGATCTGCAAGAACATCTGACAAGCCAAAGAGCCAGCTGCTTGCAGTCTGAGAGGAGAGCAGAAATGAAAGGGTAGGAGGCTGAGAGGCGGCTCCATCTGCTGATCTGCGTCAGTCAGAGGCAGCACTGGCACATCTTGAGAAAGTCAACGTCCCTTACTCTCCGACTTCCCCAGTGCTTTACAGCAGATGGCATCAACTTATTCTTTAATTTGAAGATTGTTCTGCTTCTCTCTTGTGGTTTGCTGTAACTGTGATTTTAAATTACGGCAGATTATCAAAACTGTGCACCTTGGTAACATGTTATACAAAACTCCGCCTTTCAATTCTGTTATATTCTCGGATTCTAAGCCGACTGATTCATGTCGACAGGAACTCTGGGTTTATTTGTGCAACTTTGCATTTGTCCAAGTCTACACTTTTGAGCATAACTGGTTCAAGTCGACAGTAAATGTATGAAAACCTCAAAGTCATAAAATATCATGGCTACAAGTGAAACAAAAAATAGAAAGGACAACAAAACAAAGACTAAAAGTAAGTTGCCAACTTGCTCCTTCATAAGTTATTATTGTAAAAAGATAATTTGCTTGGGAAAACCAGTTTAATTCTCTCCATGGGCAACCCTAAGTTTTGTTTCCAGAGTTAGCTGATGTCTTCAAATACATTAATATAATTTTAATTATAATTTTTGTCAAATAGTACCTGTGTAAGATGTTATATCTCATGGCCACTTGATCAAAACTGCAGAACAATCAAATAAATTTATTTAGCCATTTTCCATCTGTGTGTCCGATAGATCGATCCATCGATCCATCAATCCATGTCGCAGGAGAAATCGTACCTTTTACCATTCATCAGTTATTTTCGTTTCCCAGCATTCCCCTGTAGTTTCTTTCCAGTGGTTTACATGTTTTGATATAGATATTACATTGTACTAATAGAACATCAGTATGATTCCAGAACTCACGAGCTGCTTCAGAACAAGAAAGCGGACCCAAAAATCCTACTGCATGTTTACCCAAAACTTTCAAAAGGAATTCCTGTATGAATGATATTAATGGTATATGCTAACTATGCCTTTCAGAGAAAGCAAACAAGACGGCCAGTCAAATAAAATCTATTTCTTGCATGGCTTCATGAGATGATGTCAACTGCATTACATGGCTTGGCATTGCAAACAGCTTTGAGTATATTAAAACCTGATGCCTTATCGTCTTTTGCTAGGTATTTTTCTTGTGGGCCCGCAATCTGCCATGTCAAGCACTCAACAGCGTAGTTTTTGAAACTGTCCGGACTCATCGCATGTTGCAGACCAGTCGAGGCTCCTTCAGAGGCAGTGACAGGCAATCAGAGGCACGCTTGCCAACGCCAAGGGAGCATTGAAGACTGTCAGCTGATGAAAGAAAGGAAAAACTGTGTTTTGGGTTTGGTCCGTGTGGGCTCTAGCCAACAGGAAAGCGCCAGTGTTTTCCTCTCCATGGGGCATAATGGATTCTCTCCGCCAATGAAACCCTATTCCAGCTGGGACAGATGTAAGCATGATGAGAAGACGGCTAAAGAGAGGAGGGACATGAAAGAATACAAGCAGATGGTGAAGAAGGGAGGGATTGGTGAGGCTTGCCAGCTTTATGTTAAAAAACAAATGGGAATAATTCTTGGTTTCCAACTAGCCTCTAGACCACTGCTATATCAGTGTATGCAACATGATCATGTTGCCCAGAGAGGTTACTATATCAACCAAAAACATAATGCAATACAAGCAGACAGGCCCCTGCCCCAATCATCAGTGTATCACTTCCTTGGCTAATTCTGGCAATGCCCAGCTCCTCGGCTTGAGTCTTCAACATTCAAGCAGCATTGACAGGCAGTGGTCACAAGGTTATAACAATGGCACTCATATATATTTAAAAGAAAGTCAAAGTTTTGTCCATCAAAACTGATTCAAAGTTGGCGTACACTGGGCTAAGAAAGACTTTGTACCTTCTCTCATTGTCATCCAAGTGAGCAAACAGCACATTCTTTGAGATAGCCTTGGCCAAGGCAGTCATAGTCTTGTAGTCCTTAGGAATCACCTGTATAGACAAAGACATAATTACAGTTAAGTGGGCAACAACAACAAAGCACAGGTGGAACCATGAAACAAACTAGGGCAAACCAACTTCAAAAGCTGACCAAGATGAGTAATTAAAGAGCAGCACATTGGCAAACCCTAAAAGACATATCCCACACATGCATCTGAGTATTTTTGGGAATGCCCATCTGCTCTGCCATAACACTAAAATGTCACAGATCTTAAAAAAAAAAAAAAAAAAAATCAAGAGACCTGAAATCATTCATAAAGCATGCATTTTTTTTTGTCCCAGACTGCAGTACATGTTCAAGCAAACGGGGGGAACGGCAACATCTGAAGCCACAACAAAGCAGCTGAACACAGAGGTCTGTGTTTATGGTATCTAACATACATGCCAATTAGAAAAATTCTATAGAGAACACAAATAATACTGAAAACATAAAGAGGAAGAAAGTTTTACAAACCCAGTATCTTTTTAAGAGACCAAAGAGATGTAGACTAGTGTGTAAGTATGTGTATTTGCCTTTCATTCTAGGAAAGAGGAGGGGTTAGGCTGTAATTAAGTTAAGGCAACAGATGTCTCCACATGAAGACAACCACACTGCACAGTGTACAATATGCACACAAGTGCACACACAGCCACATCACACACAAATGAAGGAATACTACATTTGTATCATCTGTAGGACTACAAATATGACTATACAGCAGCCAGAAAGAGAATGATGCTGGTCAATGATGGAGACTGAATTGAGGAGGGACACACATTTTTAGGTTGGATTTTATATGCAGGAGATTATTAATTATGAGGATGCTGGGGTTGTAGATTTCCAGGACAAGGCTTTTGCTCACCAAGATACATAGTTTTCCGACCAAAAGTGGCATCCACAGAACTCTCTGCGGCAATCAGCAGTGAACCTCTCGTGTTACGTGCAGTAGAAGAAATAAGACTGAGGCGGAGTTTTTTTTTTTTTTTTGTAACTGTGTGAAGCCTTGATGATGCATATCTCTTGCTTAAACTAGCAATAGAGCTTCCCCTGCTAATGATAAAGAGAGGGAGAGAAACAACAAGGCAGGATATAAATATATAATTGCAATGAGCCAAAAAGCACTGTTTTACTGACTAAATCATCCCTGTTCTGGCATATTTTATTAGATGTGATAAATCCTGTGTTTAGTGACTGTGAAAGGATGTTCCACCACAGTCAATGTTCCACCATTTTTATCTTTGGCCACAGCAAAGTGCTGTGTGTTGAAAGCAGTATTCATTTTATACTGCTGCATAGTGCACGCAATGCAAATGAAAGACTTTCTGGGTGCAGAGCCACGTGGAGCCACTTGTGGTCTGAAAACTTCCCTAGTTCACAGAAGAAAAGCTCCTTTCTAGAGCCACTTGTGTCCTCTGCATTAACAGTGTTAGTTTTTGTGATGCAGCCTGAGGCCCCCAGTGGACATCGCTACAGAGGATACCTGTAGAACTTGTAGCAGAAGAAGAATCTGGAGGATGTACATTTCTAATTTAAACATTAGCTGGAATGTGTGTTTATTTGAGCTAATGTTGGATTAGCTTTTCTCTTTTGTTCTGTCTAAGTGGACTGAATCACTTCCATTTAATTGGCTGATTTCCTATTTGTGTAAATAGACACTTTCAACAAGTGTAGCCAATATAGTGGCTGGTGTATGTACATCGCATCCATGTGTGTGCAGGTAGAAACCAATAAGGTTTAAAACTCTAGTCTGCTGCTGTTCCTGCTTGGTGAGCACCTTGTGCCCTCCCAGCGACAGCTCTATTTTATAAAAACCTACAACAAAAGTTTTTTTGTTTCTTTTTTCCTCATCAGAAATGTTCAACACATTTTGGTTTTAGCAATGAGACACGCAGTCTGAGCTGTTCAGTCTCAAACCCCGACTGAGTGGAATCTCTGCATTTTAAGACAGTCCGCTTTTTATGGCAAAACCATTTTAATCAGATGAGCAGAGTTGCTGATTGTTAAAAACCAACATGGAGTTTCACACTGGATCTGGCTTCGTGTTCTAATTTGATTTTGATTAACTTTCCTCTGATGGGCTTGTTGTGTAAGTTAAAGACACGCAATAAATTGTCCATAAAATGCCACTGATGTGGCTTTGTGTATTGTGTGTTGAGGTATACATTTGTGAGAATGTGAGTCTATAAATGGGAGGAGAGAGGCGTAGAAAATACGCTAGCTGAAGATAAAGGCGGGGCTTTCACAGCAGCACATGCTGTGCCAGCAAGACACCTTAGACCGAGAACTGCTAATGTATGTTAGCGCAGACGCATACCTCTCTATGTCTCATACACACACACACACACACACACACACACACACACACACACACACACACA
>NW_015112712.1:628092-695130 GCF_001443285.1 Poecilia latipinna | reverse complement strand
ACACACACACACACACACACACACACAATGTGCACTTCACTGGTCCTGCAATTACTATGTGGTGATGTCGGCTTATGCTGTAATGTCATTACCTCACAATTCATGTCAGGTTAACTACAATTTAGAAAGTGAAGGACTCTACGTTTCACTGTGCATATGTGCAGGTGAAAGAATGTGTGTGTGTGAGACATGAGTAAACATAAAATATAATTTCTGCAAAAAGTACAAGCTACAAAAGCCTCAATGAAAATATGGACATATAATGCTGAAAAAAGTGCTAACATTTCTTTCATTTGTGTGTGTGTGTTCATTAGGGCTGTTGTAAACGAATATCTTAGTAATATCGATCATTCTTATGATTAATCAAGTAATCAGACAAAAAAACAATTGAAAAAATAAAATATTGGTAAATCTAACATTACAGCATTTCGGAATCAACTTCAATCCAGTTTTTCATATTTGAGCCTCCCTAACAATTACTTTTCTGTAGTTTAGAAAATTAACCAGTAACAATCTAGGTTCACTCACTTTCTAAGTTAACCTGAAGAAAAGTGCAAATTACTTGAAAATTGGACATTATGCTGAGGGAACTTAGCAATGACTTATAGGTGGAAGTGAAAGCACTGCCCAACACAAATAATAACCCGGCCGGAACAAGGTGTGCTAATTAATAAAACTTAATTTAATGAAGCTTCGAGGCATATACATTTTCCTTGAGGAATTTTAATAATCGAGGTACTCGAATCATTTGAGGAATCGTTACAGCCCTAGTGTTCATGTGCAACTAGAAGATCAAAATACAAGTAAAAATTTTTGAGAACAGCCCTATTTTAATTTACTTGGAGCAAAAGCCTTCCGATTAAAATGCGTTTTGGCTTTAGCTACAATTTAGCCATAGCAAGTTTTATAAGACTATGGATATCTGGGAAAACAAATAAATTGTTATGCATTTCGGTCTGTTATCCACACAAAAACTAATATCACTTGAGATTATTATTATTACATCTTAGACCAAAGTGAAGTTTTAAGCAAACTCTATATTTGTGCTTGCATGTGTACATGGCAAAACGGAGAATTAGGGTCCCGTGCATTTCAGTCTGCGACAAATAACGTGCCAATATATCCACATGCTTGCTCTTGCTTGACAGCGTTGTTTTATTAACTTTATATTGAAATACACTATTTAAAATTAGTTCAATCTATATATCTGACCACACAACTGAACCTCCTGGTGCCATGCTTAAATGATTGACCGATAAAAGTTTTAGCTTTGTGCTACACTGCCCCCTATCCATTTGGCACGTTTAAAACAATGCTCAGGGTGGATTTGGGTAGGTTAATGTAGATGAGAACTTTTCTGAGACCAATCCGTGTGCAAGGCTGTTTTTTTAGGTGGCTGTTTTTTTTGTTTTTACAAAGACCTGGGTATGTGTATACAAAGCCCTCCATCATTTCTGTACCACTTTATTCATAGAAAAATCTCTGTTACTTTCATCATAGTTCTAGATACTCTATCAGTTTTTATTCCCCTTTCAAATACTGTCACATAACACCCTAAACATTTCAGTTTCTGCATCAGATTCAGCTGAGTAACATATTTCTGAAATCAAATGGATTTGTCATGCCTGCTCTAATTGTGCACAAACCTGAATATTGCTGTTCACAAATACTCTCTAACCAATCTGGAGCTATTTTGCAAGTTGTGAAGATGTGTGCCACAAAATATCTGCAGCTGCAACTATTTTAAGGTTTTTTATTTGCAAAAAATAAATACATACATGAATAATATGCTCACAATCACTAATTATGCATTACTTTTTGTTAGCCTATCCACTAAAAAGTCACATAAAATCAAAACAAAATCCATTAAAGATTGTGGCTGTAAAGTGTCTTGCCAAACAGGCATGAAGGCACTGTAGCTGCATTGTTAAATAAGTGCTGACAATGTGATGCAAATGTAAACGGTCATAAAAAAAAGTGATTATCAAATGCAGATACAGTCTCAGCGTTGGTCCCGCAGATTTGTTCAATAGAACACTCACCATCTGTGCAAATAAATTCAATAGAATTTATTTGCACTCATGTGTCCAATTCTGTTCAGTGACGGCTTTCATAAATTTCACCCTGATTCTTCATCTACCGCCATTCTGCTTGGTTTCCCCCCCCCCCATCAAGATGGTAAGTTGGAGGTTTTGAGCTGATGTGTAATCTGACCTTGCGTACGTAGCTGACAGCATCCTCCTCGGTGTACACTTCCGCGCTGACTCCTCCCCTGCGGCGGCGGGCCTTGACGACCGGGTTCGGAGGAGGAGGAGAAACCTCATCGTCGTGAGAGTCTGACTGGCTGTTAGATTTCTGCCGTGCCATGATCTGCTTGCATTCTTCCTGTAAAATGAAAGAGATAAAGATGTTAAGCAGCCACCGGCTTCAGTGCCTGAACAGGAAAAGAAAATGCAAGCAGGCATCGTCCCACTTTAAGATAAAGCACAACAGGCAGCAAAGACATCAGAGGAGAACCAGGAGGCATGAGGCTGGCTGCGTTTCCAAACCCTGAACACAGCGGGTGATGAGTTATTGACTACTTTCTTGATTAAACCATTAGCATGCGAACTCAATTAAGGCACTGTAGCTTTGACAAAATGAGAGTGCTTCAAGAATGGGATAATGCCGTCTGCAAAAGCAAAAAAAATAAATAAACTGACCGCAGCTATCACATTAAAGTGAAATTTAAAGGAGTAAAGATCAAAACTTTTAATGTTTTGCCACAATTGGAATTTATTTTTTTGACAATATTAAGTGTACCATCCAATTGCAGTTGCCTGTTCAATCTTTCTAAGCTAAGGAATCTAAGCTACTATTTGTGCCTCCAGGCCAGTAGATGGCTCGTATCTGACTTCTCATGCATGGAGTTAAAACTCCAGCGTTTCATAGCTGGGTTTGTATAGAATAACCTTACTTTTTAAACATGCTTTTATGGTTTCTGGACATCATATTTGGAGCTTGATTTGATTAAAATCAAGATTCAGTTAGGATTCAAAACAACTGAGACGGGCTGAAAGATATGGCTGAAAAACATCAAGATATAAGCATTTCATATCAGTCGATATCAATTACTATTGACTGGTTTTTGTTTTAAATATCCGAAATCCTACCAAACTGATAGCGTTACCTGTACACTTTCCCTCAGTTTTTACTGCATGCTGTTGACGTTCATTTTTAAGCAGTTAAGAAGAACAGTGCGAAAACCTTAAAGTGCTGGTTACCTAGGTAGTTGCTAGGTAACCAGAATGCAAGTGAGTTAGTTCCTCACCTGCAACATTGTTAGTTACAAATGTTAGTAGTAGATTGTGAGTGATATCGCTAACTGAAAGTGGGGCCCCTGACCACATTCTGCAAAGGCCCTGTGTAATCTTGGCACGGCTCTGGGTTCCTTTCTCAGGCAGGCAAGTCTTAAGACAAAATAATCTGGTAAAAAGTGTTACAGCAAAGCTGATGTAATTAAAAACCTCATAGACAACAGAGAGAGCTACACTAGGAAGAAAAACACATTTTCCAAACTGAGAATTAATGTTTGGTCAACAAAATATGGAGATGTGTTGGAAGGGAATGAATAACTGATGAATGCGGTCGGGCAAAATTCGTTCTCCAATTTGTCTTTTGTCAAGGTTCCCGTCAACAAACGCAGCAGCCATTTTTACCCAGAATGTGGCTATATTTCTGATCATGGCTAATGTTCTTTTTGAAAGAGAAATTTACAGCGACATGCTGTGTCAAAACCACGGGAAACTGCATCTTCAAGCAGGGAATCTTTCTTTCTAATTTTAGCTTTTTAGAAAACTAACCTTAAATAATAAATAAGTTTAACTGAGCTTAGCTGAACCTTATTAAAACGGAGTCAACAACATTTGTAATTTTACTGTAAGCAATCACAGACAATGACTGAATAAATATTTATATAAGTGGAACTAAAACAAGTATATTTCGTCATCTGTAAGGTAATTGTTGAAAAAATCTAATATATTTTTATGCAGAACTGGGCAAACGTCTCCTTTCATTCCTGACATCTCATTGCAGTCATATATGTAAATACATCCATTTTTTTTTCTTCCTGCATACAGAAAATGTACTGTGGGTTATATTATGGTCTGGTTCATCAGGTCTTCAGGCTTCCTGTTGGCTTTTCAAAGGTTTTATTTCAGTTTTAGCTGATTTTCACAAACTGTAACATTAATCAGCTTTCATCGCTTTACGCATAATATTATTTGAATTTAGTAACATGATAAATTGACAAAGCAGATCATTTTGAAGGCTACAAACAGCGAGACGTGCAAGATGTGAGGAACAAACATGTTAAAAAGCTGTTTTTGCTTGAAATAACCTCATTATTCAGAGTTTTTCACAGCATGGTACCCAAGTTACATCTCAACTTGAGTACATTTTTGTCACGACACACCTTATCTATAACTGTGATGAAACTGTAACATTTTACTAAAAGTTCTCACACCATCACCATTACAAAGCACCCATTCCTTTCATGAGTATCTACCTAACCAATTAAGCTTAAAAACGATCAATTTGTTGAATCTGGCTTCTTGCTATTATGAATGATGCATTCTTACCATTGCCAAAACACTTCTATCCAATTGTATGCCTCATTCAGACACAACCTTACTGTTCAACAGAGGCAGAGGAGCGGAAGGAAAGAAATAGAGAGGAAACAGACAACTTATGTAAATTTGAAAACACCACAAGAGATTAAATCAGAGACAAGACACTTTTTAGATCTGTGTTTAAATTCTGTAAAAAAAAAAAAAAAAAAAATGTCCCAGTTAGAAAGTCAACAAGGAATTCGTTAGCTTGCACTGTGACCCAGTCTTTGAAATAGTACCCAACTAATGAATTAATCACAGAATCGCTCAGTTTCACTGCCTGTCCCATCTGAATTTAAGTGTTACTCCTCCCAGATTTACAAACACGAATGAGAGAGGCAAGCAAAAATACTCCTAAGCACACACTTTCACGTGCTTCTTGCTTACGCACAATCGTGAACCTGAGAGAACACAGCCTGCAGGATGAGGGGACAATAACACAACTCTCTCTCTCCCTCGCCAACACATGCACAGGCAGACTGCAGAGGGAGACGGCGATCACACAAACACCGTTAAATTAGGACGACAACATCTGCAATCAAGTAACTTACTGCATCCGTAGGAGAGTTAATATAAGAAGAAAAAAAAAAGAAAAAAACATGCATGAAAACATGAATCTTTCAGCTTCACATTCACAAGCACTCGCCGGAACTATTCTGAACATGTTTACCTAGTGATAAAACTCAGGTAGCAAACTCCACGCTAGGTTTGTCTTCAGAGGCATTTACCATGGCATGTAGGGCCCCTGGTCAGGCCTGCTGTGTGTCCCCCGGCAGCATCAAGTATCACCGTGCGTTCATGGGAATCAGCACACATGGACTTCCATCTTATACACACCTGACACACATGCCACAGTGCATCAGCATCCTCCCGTTAAAAGCACAGGCAAGCAGCAATAATCCAAGCTGGGCTGCGTGAGACGAAGAGACAAAGAGCGACGGAGAGCCTCCGGTCCCCACGGCGAAGAAAATATGATCACAGCAAAAAAAGAGCCCGACTTCCCATCGCTGCTGCAGCACAACTCCGTGTCGCTTGCTTTCTGCCCTCTGTCTGGCTCTCTCGCTCTCGCACTCACAATCAGGTGGCGCAGTGAGCGGGCGCTTCTTGCTGCCCTCCGTCACTATGACAACTGGGTGCTGGAGGAGTCAGATCGGGAAGACACAGCAGCTCGGAGATGCGCTCACGTTCGCTCGCACACGCACAAGTCCTTCTGACGCCTGGTCTGCAAAATCTCTCTGATCCAAGTGAGTCAGTTAGCAGAGCGGGAAACGTCACTTCTCCTCGGCACGCACTTCTGTTCGGACCAAATGGTGCGTCTGCATGTTGAGCACCACATTCTCTCACTTCCGAACCTCCTCTTTATGCCAGAAACTTCTTCCTGACCTGCCTATTGATCTCCACAGCCTTTCCTCTCAGATCAGATGGTCCGATAATACAGATAGTTATCCACCAACACTCTAAAGCTCATTTACTTCTGCCAGTTATTGGTAGGTCAAATAAAACAAACAGAAATGATATTTTGCTATTTGTCCTTGTTCAGAACTGGAACCTTTTTAAAAAAAAAAAAAAAAAAAAAAAACTGATCACAAAAAGCTCTAATTTTGTAAATTTCAGATTAGAGATGCATTTCAATGGATTGGATTAGCATAGCGTTGCAAGGTTGTATTTTATAGCTTCCTCACACAGACTGATATACCCAAAATTCAGTTTCTTTAATAAGCACATTATTGGATATGATGTTTTTAATTTTCCCCTTGAAAACACATAAATACCAACGTACTGGTACTTGAGACGGTGTGGGCTGGAAAACATAATCAGCATCTCTAAACCTCTAAACCTATCAGTAGAGAGAAGCATAAAGAGCTCTTAACTTCCTGGGTTACAGATGTTCTATCAAGGGGGCTGTTATGCATTTATTGTTTATGCTGCTTTTTCTACAACACTTTTTCCTTCCAGTTAACCTTCCATTAATGTGCTTGGATACAGCACTCTGTCAGAAGCAAGATACTTCAACTGTGACCTTTTGTGGTTTTCCCTCAACGACAGTCTGCTGGACAACTGTGAAGTCAGCAGTCTTCAGTATGATTGTGTCGGGCATAGCATAACATTTCTGAATTAAAAATACGTTTTTTATTGATTTAATGTAACGTTCTAATATTCACTCATAGGCATCTAAATTACAAGAAATAAATTACTAAAATAATTGAACTTTTTAATGGTATTAATGGTATTCTAACTAATTGAGATGCACATGAATTCTTTGACGCATGAATCGGGATAATCCAGCTTTATTTTCCATTAGATTCAAAACTAACTGCTTCTAAAAAACCAACCTGCCCCACATTTCATATTCCTTTTAAAGCCTACGTCTGATTTCATCTGTGAATTAAAGCAGAAACTTTCCTCAAATATGTTGGTATGAGTTACAGAATATTGGAGCAAGCAACCAACTCCTCAAAGAAAGCCAGAAATCGGTATCAGACGGGAAGAGCTGATGTGCAAGTTTCCACACAGTAGGCTACAGCTGCAGAGATGGTTTCTGACTGTTTCTTTCTGCAACAGCAATCAGGCTAAGTCATTTTAGAGCAAATAATATGAACAGCAAGATTAAAAAAAAAAATGGCAATCTGTGTAGGTTTTGCTGTTGCTTTCATAAGAAGAGCAGCACTAGAGTGTTAATGTCATCCCTTCGGTCCTGCTTCGTTTTCAGCTAAAAGAAACCGCGCCATTGCCCTACATTAGGCTCTCTCCTTTCGTCTGTACTCTGCTCTTCCTGCGTCATCATCTGCAGCTGCGTGCCAGACAAGAGAGGACGGGGCTAGGAGAAAGACGTTAGGCGACAGAGGACATAAGCACAACCAGTGCTAAATGATAAAATAAAAACTCTCTTAAAAGTGGGCTTTCAATCAGCAAGAAAACATAAAACACACAAACCCAACACCCCCACACAATCGCTCTAAAAAAGTCACTCTTGTTAAAACCATCATCTTTGCCACTTAGAACCAATTCATGGATGATGAGGCTTATTAAAATTAATATATTCTGCTCCGTTCGTTCCCTGAATCAATTTGCACCCAACAGACGTAAACAAAAGTTATGACTGACTCGTTTTAAAAGCCGCGACTAACAATTAATAATCAGCACGAGGACCCTACATGCACAAGAACAAAAAGCATTCAAATCATCAACGCAGATTAGTTAGCGCTGGCCATAAATACTTGAAAAGACAAGTCACTCTAAAAAGTTAATTTCTGATCACAGAGAGGGAAAAAAAAAAAAAAAAAAAGTACGCAACCCTAAGTGGTTACCTTCCGTTTACCTCCTCCAGCGTCATCCACAGTTTCACTCTGGGACTGCTGGAGTTGAAAGTATGTGAGTGAACCAAAAACAAACACTCACACACACACACACACACACACACACACACACACACACACACACACAATCACATGCAGGTAATGAAGCATGCAGGGGCTGATCCACCGGCGGAGCTAACAGTCTACTCATCACTCTGTTCCACACCATTACAGCACCACAATGGGCCGAATTTTCACTGCTGCGTTGGCTCTGACAGCGCTGGTGATGTTCGTTCTCTTCGGTCTTTCAGTTCACAACGAACTTGTCTCCCTGCGCAGTGTATGTATATGAAATCTCAAAAATTAGGTTTCAAATTACCTATATCTGAAATGTGCTGACAGGCGTAAGTGGACTAAATAGAAATAAAACAACAAAACGGCTCAATAAGAGCTGATTTCCCTCCACTACACAGGTCTGCTGAGAAAACAATACAAATTACTTTTTGAAAAAAAACAAACAAAAAAAAACAAAAAACAAATGAGTCTGAAAAATCCCAGGAGAAATTACTGCTGGTTTTGAACATTGTTTACCTTTCTTGGCTGCCATTTTCTTTCTATAATCAGTTTGGCACAATTCTTCTCTCTCTCTCTCTCTCTCTCTCTCTCTCTCTCACGCAAACCAGGAACTAACAGAAGAAAAATGGCAGGAGGCAATGGACAGATGAGAAAAGACAAAGAAGGACCACCGTGGAGACAGAAGCCGAGGGGTCCTGTATAACTTTAGGGGCCTTCAGGTGAGCCATGGAAGAGGATGTTTGGCTTCGGGTCACTGCATGGAACCAGGGGTAATTTCACAAACTACTCTGCTCAAAGTGCAGTGATGAGCGTGGATACATTCCTTCACTGAGAACTATAACTTACAAAGTCCTTTTGGGTAACATACTGCTTATGATCTTAACCTGACCTCACAAGTTTACATCAGTGGCACTGAAACCAGCTGAAACTGTATTCCCAACCGTCGCACGGTTTCATATTTCGCTACATTACAGCCCTCATACTTCAGCGTATTTTATTATGATTTTATGGGATGAACCAACACAAAGTGTGGCATAATCCCGGAGTGGAAGAAAAATATTACATTGTTTTTTGGTTTTTTTATTTTGTGCATTTGTATTTAGCGCCTTTTCACTCTCACACACCTAAATAAAATTCAGCATCACTATTTAGCTGCTTCGCTTTTTTTGTCTTACAAATGCACATCTAGTTTGAGTCCATCTATGTATAATGCGGTATAGATGCAGCTGTTCTGTGAAGTCTTAAAAGGTTTGTTGGAGAACATTGGTGAAAAAACTGCATCATGAAGACAAAGGAAGTAACTTTAAATTTCTTGAGGAAAAAACGAAGCAAAAAGTTGCTCTGGTCGATCAGACCAAAATTACTTTCCTACATCCAAAACATTTATGAAATAAACTATGTGTTACGTCATTGTTCTTCTGTAGCAGTTCTTCTTATAGCAGTTTGCGATGGTATATCACATATAACCCAATAGAATATATTAAAGTTTGTGGTTGTTCCTTGATAAAATTCAAAACAGCAGCAAAAATAGATAGCTGATACAAAACTTTCAAGAATCTCCAGATCAGCTGCCTTTAAAGGGACGGGTTGATTTGTTATGATGGGTTCTTGGCGACGGCAGAATGGCTGCCAGCCCAAGGCATCTTCTCATTATACTGAAAAAGTGACGGCAGCAGCTGATTGACTGACACAACGAGGGAATCCATCTAATGCAATCTCACAAGCAGTCTTAATGCAGCAGAGTTGCCACTCGACATGATGCATTATGCAGAAAAATTACTTTTCTGCTCCCTTCTCTTCAGCTCACTTGGCAAAATTTCACTTCTGTTTACTTGAATCTGATTGTACTTAATATTTTAGCATAATTTGTGCACACATTAAATGGATGGGTGGCAATTATCATTACATATCAATTAAAAGGCTAAAATGATTTTTTCTTTAATATCTATACCTATAAGAAAATATGAACTATTCTCTTTTTGTTTCATTTTTTCTTCCTAATGATTACATAATCACAAATTTGTTTCATGCTTTACTCCCAGCATTATATATATTTTTAATCTTCATCAACCATTTTCCTATCTCTCTGCCTTCAGCATTTCAAAACTTCTTTCTCCATTTTACCTTCATTTCACCTTATGGAAGTAAAACTGAAACTTACTTCGTCTCAAATCAAGACGGAAAGAAACACATTTGAAATCTGCTTCATTTGAGTAAGGCTCTAAATTAATTAGTTGCAACTCACACAAGCACTGACGAGAGAGACACACTTTGTCCTGTTTGAACCTCTCCTACACCTGCTTCAGAATACATTTCAAATTACATTGCATATACTGTGCTGGCCAGATATATTGGTGACCCAAGTGAACACGAATAAAAAGTTCTAATTTGAATCTTTTATTGATTATGTTGTCTTTTCTTCAACTCGTCTCATTGTTTTTTTTTGTTTTGTTTTTTTTTCCAGGATTTGGGTCTGGTGGCTCAGATGGTCACAGAATAGGGCTGGATTTGTGTCTAGTGAATCAATTCTGTGTTGATTCACTCATGTGTTTCAGAGCATTGTCCTCAAGAAGACTATAAAATAAAAAAGTAATTTCAAGAGTTTATCATGCATCATAGACGGTTCCAAGTACCTTCAGCATCATGTATCCGCCACTGAACTTATCCTCAACCATACTTGGCATGAAGTTCTTTCCTACATCATTATCTTTTACATCACACCAGAAACTTTTGGGGTGCTTGTTGTTAAAAAGATTGGTGTAGACCTTTTTTTTTTGTTGTTGTTGTTGTTGTTTTCCCCAAAATACACAATCCCACTGAAGCAAACTCCACATGTCTGCATTTGTGGACAGAAAAAGATTTTACCAGGCATTCCTCACAAACAATTGCTGTGAGACTTTGTGACTCCAAGAGGCTGCTTTAACAGTTCCCTAACACTGAGCTTTGGTGATTTCTTCACATCACTCTCACTGTGTGAATTATGGGTCTTTCCCCGGTGTAGCTGCCAGGGACTAAAAGAAGCAGGCTTTTGTTTCAGTTCGTATTTATATCCAAGAGGCAAAAAGTCGTGGGTTCCTCATTATGAGTTCCTGGAAATGTCAATAACCTTAAAAAATTGAAGCATAAATGTAGAAAAAAAAAATGCTTTGACCATATTTATTGTTGAGGGTTTGTGTAAGGAATATTAGAAAAAAACAACAACAAAAAAAAATAAACAATCATTTCTCAACATAACATTTTTTCCAAACCGAATACATGGACTCAAACTGAAGGTTGGCAATTTCCTCATTTTGTGTGAGAGTCTGAATTTATTTTCAGGCTTTTTACACACGTGCCAATAAATGCAGTTCTCTCTGTATTCCATAGCTTTCAAAGACCTCGTCTTATCAGAGAAACACTAAGTGTTCTTCATAATAAATCTTAATAATGATGTAAATCGACATTTCTTATGCACAACCCCAAACACCACTAAGATCCCAGAAGGAAACTATAAAACCTGCAGACGCCAAATGCCAGAGAACATCTGTAATGCAAGCTGCTCAATGGGCGACACATTCACAAACACCATTATAGTTTCAGCAGACGCAAGCTGTTGCAATTACTGTTGTGCAACATACATTTAACCATCCAATGCAGATGGTGAGAGCAATCATCTATGCACAGATGAAACTTCTGTTAATCACTAATATAGCTCTTTAAAACTAATCCTGTCAGACGAGAATTCGGTTATGACAAAAACAAATATTGCTTTGTGTTTTTAGGCTAAACTGATTATGTCAAAAAATGAGGGGCTTGCTTCTCTGCAGTCAGAGCCAGACAGAACACACTGAGCTGATAGACACGATGAGACCAGAACACCCATCTGAAGCCTCTATTGTATGCACAAAAGGCATCATTACCATGCATAAATGGGCAGGAAGAAAGGAACCGAGATGCCTGTCATTTACACATTTACTCTGTAGGCGTGCTAATGTACGAACGCAAAGGTTAAAAATAAAGTACCTACTGTGACAATCAAGACAGAAACAGAAGAAAAACTAAGACAGAGAAAGAAAAAAACAACAACAATTATGTATATCGGTAAAATACGCATGAAGGAGAAGGTTCTGAGAGTGGACAATGGAGAGACCAAAACGAATAAGGCTGCATGCGCTGTATGAATCTTTTCAGGAGGAAAATGAGGTTGGGTTTGACAAAAGAACAGAAAGATTACACCCAGGCAATCGAATTTGCACACAGAGAACCCTGACCAGATTAGGGAATAAACTTTGTGAACACAGGGTGGATCTACAGTCTATCTATCCTCTCCTGTTGCCTAGGTTACCGCCTGTAGTGGGCGAGGAGTGCTGACAGAGGTGGCCCTGAGAGAGGGAAGTATCATGCAATCAAGAAAGAATAAAAAAGAAAGATGTTCAAAAAAAAAATTCCCATGTTGTATTTTGGAGCTGAAAGAAGCGTCTTCTTGAGGAAAAAATCCAATAAAGTCCAAAACCAGGAATTCTGGCAAAAGTTTAAAATTTTGCATTTTCTCAAATGGCCCAATGTTTGCACAAGAAATCGAAAAAGATGAATCATAAAGATTATGATCTTGAAATAAAATGCTGGTTATAAATCAGAGCTGTAGGAAAGAAAAACATTAAGCCTCTTAAAAAAAAGCTGGGGCACCATCAAAGCGTGCATGGCCTGTTTCAGCTCCGCCAGTGATTGGCCTCACAATATTAGCCCAGATTTGGACTGGTTGACCGCAATCAGGTTGAGCTTCTGTTGACCGTACAAGGCTAGAAAAAGAACAGTTTTTATTCCAACTGCTTGTACAGTTCAATTAATTCAAACAGCAAGCACTCTGTAGCACTCTGTTTCATATTTAAACTAATAAGAGAGTGCTGCGATCTTGCACGAAGAGTTACAGGTATCACTTGCAACTTACTGTTAAAAGTGCTGTTGTCAAAATATGGATTCATGGCAGGAATGTATAGCGCAGTTGGTACAACTATTGCCTTACTACAAGAAGGTTCTGCGTTTGAACCCTGCCCTGGAGGTTTTCTCAGTTTGCATGTTCTCCCTGTGCATATGTGGGTTTCCTCCCACAGAGCAAAAACACATGCGACCAGTTCAACTGGTTTATTTTTTTTAGCACTGACCCATCTTTCAAGTACATAATCCGAATTACCATTAATGTGCAAGTGACAAATAAACATCTCAAAGTGTATATGCCACCTATCCTCATAGCTTCCATCATGTACAAAACAAGTACAAACAAGTTCATTAATGTGCTTTCCAGTATTTCCCTAAACCATAAAGGATATCAATTACTAATTTTGTCCAGTTTACAATTTTCATCACACTGACATATCAAATCTGCAAAGACCTGCAAACATGCAGTATTTGTCAGACTAATATATATATATATATATATATATATATATATATATATATATATATATATATATAATGTGCCATTCATTCACACTCTCATAATATAATTTTCCAGTAAATGAAGACTGACTGTTTTAGATGTTCAGATCTGCTCTAGATGATTATCAGAATCATAATGACAGAAAATAAAGAAATTGATTAAAAATATTTAACAATAATACATCCTGTTTTTCTAACACCTTGCAACCTGACTTATAAGTACATATTAATGTTTATATGTTATTGAGATTGTAGCGGTGAAGCATGAATCGCATTAAAATGAATTACTTGAGATTTTTATATGTTGATCTCTGCCACAGCCATTAGTATTCATGCTGCCTCTCTGCTGATGCAGCATCATAATCCCAAATAACAGCACAAGCAGTTGTTTACACCACCGTACTCGTTTTGACGTTGACTTTTCGTGACTGTCCTGAATGCATTTTGAACACGAAGCTGCAGACCATGAAAACGAGAAGAACAAGTCTGCTATAATTATTTTCGTGAAATCAGTCCCCAAACAAAGACATACAGGGGGGGAAAAAAAGTGGAGAACGACAAAGGGATAAAAATGCAATTGTTGCTAAAGTCTGGTGACTCACCTGATACCATGCACACACACACATACACACGCACACATCCCTGCAGTAAGGATGAGGAGCGGTACCACCTCGACCCACCCTGCAGATGATGCAGTCGTGAACTTTAGCCCTTCTTGCATCTGATTTTTCTAAATCACTTCCCTTGCTATCAGTCATGCTACAGCTATACCTCCGTATGTCGACCTAAAAATTTTGAAGTATGCAATCTAAGATGTACATTTCAAAGTAAATAACCTAATGTTTGAGAGAAAAAGCTCTGATTTTCTATCTGTTGTATTAGAATGTAAAATGATTCATTAATTCTAATTTGAAGAACCGTTTCATCTTAACCGATGAATATTTTATTCATGTTAGGATGAGAGGCGATGTCACACTGGGTGTGTTTGAGAGAATATATAGATGGTGTGACAACACTGAAATAAAACAGGATTTCACTAATGTTTTAAAACAGACACAATTTATATCTCCCTCCTCGTTTAAATTAATTGGCAGTCTGAATGAACAGCTGCTATGTCTCTCACATTTTCAAGAAGCTTCCTCTATTGGTCTTAGACACAATGGGCCAATTCTCAACACATCTCTTCTCAAGGCACTAGTTTAGTATACTACGAAAGCAACTGGTAAAATGTTTTTGGTGTAAGAAAACCAAGCCAACTGCATCAAGTCTTTGACTTTGCAGCAATCCCCCTTTCCTAAACAAGAATATAACAATCACCTTTGTGCTTCTAATAACTTAATTTTCCATCAGCTAGTTCATTTTTAAGATAGTTGACTTGGAGCTTGCTTCATTCAGTAACAACTTCCAAACTCAAGAGACTCCAGTTGAGACTTAATGGTGTATTCACTGATCAGAGAAAAAGGATCGGGGTTTTGATCTTCTGTAAGCCAAGAGCTAAGGGTCGCTAAGCGAAGCGAGCTGTTCCCCTGTTGGTTCCAAACACCAGCAGATCATCTAAAAAGATCCTGGTACTCAAAGACACTGAGCTGTCAGCAACAGGAAATGTACCACAGGGGTCACCACCTCTTCACGCATTTTGTGATTTTTTTTTTTTTTTTTTTTTTGCTGACCCCAAAAAGCTCTCTCCTCTTGTAGGCTGTCAGCTTTTAATTAACGTGTCATCTCCATTGTTTCTCTGCTCTGATGTAGACGGGCTTACAGAGAGAAAGACACAAACAGTCCGCTGTCCGAGTCTGCGAGCAGGACACTGGCCTTTTATGGGAATCTCTCTCGCATCCACTAATGGGTTCTACTATTGTAGCAGAGAAAATAAAGGCTCTTTCATAATATTTCTTTTCATGTTTTGCTTTGGGTTTTCCTCCATCATCTCTTCTGCTACTGTGAAACTGAAAATCTCCTGACAAGCCACTGGAAACCCTCTGCTGCAATGGAGTAATCCAACAAACAAAAACTGCAGAATAAATTATTGACGTACATTAGTCGTTGCGAGCATGCATAGCAAATTAAATCTGTCTAAACCTTTTCCAAGCTCAACCTAAAACAAATCAAATTCCCACATTGCAAAGAAGAATCTTAAACTAGAGACTTTTCTTTTTTTTTTTTCGTTTTCACTAACCTTCTCCAGCTTTTCAAAATGCTCCCGCAGGAACTTCATAGGACGCTCGGGCTTGGCAATGCAAAGGTTCACGATGCACTCTTTGAGGATCTGCTGGATGTTGTGCTTCTGCACAAAGATTTCACACCCCTTCAAACTCTCGTCTTCTTCCAGAGCTGAGGAGGAGGTGGCCATCTTATCTTTTATCTCTGTGGTGGTGAGATATAAACAGGGTGGACCATGAGAGGAGGGGAGGCAAAGCAGACCAGAGAGGAGACAGGAACGCTGTAGCCAGCTTGGGGAAAGCAGGAAGTACTGATAGAAGGGGGCAAAAACAGAGAACTCAAAAAGCACAAAAAGAGGGGAACAAAAAAAAACAGAATAGCAGGAATCGATGTATAAAATTACGTCATTATCAGCAAGAGAGGCAGCACTGAATGAAACTAAGGAACCTGATATGTGTTTTGAGTCTGTTGAACTTTCCGACTGATCAGAAATATTAGCTTCTTCCAAATATGCAACTTGCATGTTGGACCGGGTCCCAGCTAAAATAGTGTTCCTTTGATTACTGTTCCCATTTTAGCTATGATTCATCCATCTTCAGTAAACCAATGTATACCACAGGCTTTTGGGGTAGCTATTGTTAATTCTTGATTTTAGCTTCTAGCTCTCATGTCTTACTTATTGTGAGACTGATTGGCTTATAAGCATAATTTAACATAGCCTAATATTGAGTCCTAGAAGTGGCGTGTAATTTGAACTGCAGAATAACCATTTTTAGCACATTTAAAATACAGGATGTTCTTCAAGATGGTGTGCTTTAGGGCACAATTAATGGTAAACAACATCTGTAGATTGATCAGCATATACTAATGTACGCCTTGGCAGATGATGGCTTTTAAGGATCTGAGTTGTTTCAGCATGATAATGCCAAGCTACAATGACCAAAACATTACAGCAGAATGTCTGTTTCTATCTGTAACTCAATCAAAAAGATTTAAAGCGCTGTGGTTTGAAAAGCATTTGTTTTCAGAAAAAGAGTAGGAGTCATAGTCATACAGCATTAGCAGGTTACCCAAATCACAGTTTTAAAAAGTTATGGTTGCTATTTTACATCACACCATTTATTCAGCTAAAAGTAGGAAGGCACAATATATCGGCATTAGCATTGCTATTGGCCTATGTTGCTCATTTTATAACATATTGGCATCAGTCCTATAAGAATAATTGAGCCAACAACATTCTGTCCTGTTGCCATTCATGGACGTGATTCAGGATAAAATGGGGGTGGCCCTGCGCTAACTGTTCAGGCAGATGTCACCGTTAGTGATGCTATGCAGGGTTGCTGGGTGTTTAACTGAAGCAAGAAGCAATTTCAGCAGTGTGGTCATTTTTCAGAGTCAAAAGGACAGGAGTGCACTGATATCAAAAATAGATATCGGTCTAGACGTTTACATCGGTACATCCCTAGCTTACAGACCTTTTGAATGAGATACCTTAGAAAGTGAGCTGGGAATTACACTCGTCACTTGAGCAACAAAGAGCTACACCTTCTCTTCCTAATGTTACGCACTGCAGGTCAGCTGGATGGAATATCGCTCCTTATGAAAGATATATAAAAATGGCTGTTTGGGAAAAATACATTATTATTCTGAGTGCAATAATCAATATTATATGAGCACCACATTTCTGCTTCAGTTCACTCAAATTAGTTTCATTGAGTTGTTCTTATGATAATTGTGTTGTTTCCTTTGTTTTGTATTTACTCCTTGATTATATTGTGCTTGTTGTATGATCCCAGTTATATTTTATATAAGTATGTAATCTTTAAAGCAGACAATAATGGCACAAGGGATTTTAGAATTTAATGAAGATGCTTTTTAAATTATCATCTACAGGCTTTAATTTCTAATTGTTTTTATTTACATTCTTCCCCATTATCCAGCTTTTAATAGTAACATTCCAAAAATAGATCTGCATAAAAGATTATGTTTCAATCATAAACACAGTTTTGTTTTCTTCTAAATTTGGGTAACTGTATGTTACTTAATTGTATTATGTTAAGATGCAGGACATGTGTCAACAGCTCTGATTGTCAGACTACAAATAGCCTAGATCAAATAACACGCTGAAGCATGGTTTATCTTGACAATCCAGGAAGAGGAACACAGATAACCACCTTGTTTCACTTCCTGAAAGGTATATTACGCTTACAGTACGAGTATTATTGCATTATGCATCATCAGATTATGACTTTGGCAATGACATCTACAGTATCATTGTGTTTTTTTGTGTTTTTTTTTTCAGAGTGCATGGTGCAGCAGCGTCCATGAGTAGCAAATTAAATGTAAACAGTGTCGCTTGTGAGTGAAGTGAGCACCTGTTCAGCCGCATTCAAAGGGAAGCTAACAGCTAGCTTTACGATGAGCCCCAAACCACAACGAAGGGGAATTACAGCGACTACCGACATCATAGAAGCAAAAGAGCGACCCCATCCATTGTATGAAAAGCTATTTTATAAGAACGGTTCAGTTGGAGCTGTCGCGTGTGGTCCCTACCGTTTGCTTGTGGAGGATGCTCAGTTAGAAAACACCTCGCTGGGGTTGGCGGGTTGATGATGTACCGCTGTTTAGCTGGGATGCTGCTGCTGCTGCTGCTGTTGCTGCTCTCCCTCTCTCTCTCCTGTCCGCTCACTCTGCGTCAGTCTCCATGACGTCAATCATCCCCTCGACCGCAGCGTCTCTCTCGAGGACGGCGGCACCTGGCACGCGGCAACGCAATCAGCACAGAGGGGGAAACATCACTAAGACTTTAGTTAGATTTGAGCCATTTGAATTTTCTACCAGTGCTCTTAAATAGAAAAACAAAGGTCAAATTACTTCAATATGTTTTAAAAAGTAGTCACACACAAATGACTAAATTAAGAGTAAAAATGTTTTTGGTAAATTGCTTACTAAATAGGTAATTGTTTGGTCATAAAATAAATTTTGTGAAAAATCAGACATACAAAAATGTATAAAATTGAGTGCAAATTCGGTTATTTTAAAAAATGGAACAAGAAAAATAACTTTACATCACTACAAAATAATAATTGAGGGAAAAGAGATGAACATTTGCAATTTTATTTTACATTTTTTGTCATATTAAAACCATTATAGGTATAGTACTGTTTATTGTATATTGTTCTCTAAATGGTAGGCTACGCAGATAAAAAAAAATAACATATAAAAACAATACGGTTTTTTTACGAGAATTGAGAGAATATTCTCTAAAGGTCATCTGAAGTTTATAAAATCTAACCACTGATGGGACATGCCCTGTAATTTCCAAAGGTATTGTATGATGCAAATTTAACTGAGAACTGATGATTAATATATTTCTTCTTCAATTTGCTTATGCGTTACACATTAAATGGTTAAATGTAGTTGAATTTCAAAAAGTAAAAAAGGCCTCAAAACATACGTAGTACGTCCTGCAAATTTATGTTGCATTTTGTTACTTTGTAAACGTCAATAAAGTTTGAGATTTTGAATCTAAAGCTGTCGTAAAGCAGACGTTTGTTTGTCGCGAAGCAACCGGTTGTCATAGCGATAGTTAAGATGGCAGCGGCTGGAGACCAGCATGCTGCCTCTGAGGTTTTGAGAGGTATCAGCCGGCACTTAAACTGCTTGAACGAGGACAACAAGGCGACACGAAAGAGGGCTCTTGAGTCGATAAGGAAGGAGACTGTGAATAAAGGACTCCCCAGCGGCGTTTTACAGGAAGTATTCTCTTCTCTGCTCAAGCCTCTCCTCAAGTGTTTGTCAGACCCAACGGAGAAATGCAGAGAAACCACCATTGCGATCATAACAGAGTTTATTCGTTGTGTCCCCAAACCGGAGGGAGCATTGCCCTATCTCATGCCCTGTCTGGGTCAGCGATTCGGCGACAAAGAAATCTTGGAGCCGTCGGAAGAGCTTCGGCTGTCGGCTGTGGAGTTGTTGACTCTGGTGGTGGAGGTGTGTGGTAAACATTTAGCGCCTTATCTGAACGAAACGATCAACATTCTGCAGAGAACCATCGTTGACCCGTTTCCGGATGTCAAAAAGGAAAGTTGCAGATGCACTGTTGGCTTTGCAAAGTCTGTGCCAGGTTGGTTACCTTGGATTCATACAACACACGTTTACAGTACTCTCTACTGCGCAGCCACAGTTGCTAGTTTTTTGTTGTTGTTTTTTTTTTGTTTTGTTTTGTTTTTCTCCATTCTCGGTTAGTCTCAAAGCTGGAGTATTGAGATGATTCCAGGTCAGACATTATTATCAAAATGACAAGAAAGGATATTTTTAAGTCAGGATGGAAAGAGAATAGTATAATGCTTTAAGAAGTTGTTTAGGCTGTCATGCCTTTTTAAATTTAAAGCTACTACTAGTCAGATTAATCAGTCCGATTTAACTATAACTTTTATTTATTAAATTCAAATGAGTGTTTGTTATTTCTTTTGCCGCTTCTGTTATTTTTAAGCACATTAAATTAATACAAAATTTGCAGTGTTGCTCCTGCAACAGGAACAAAGTTACATTGTTTTTGTCACACTTGCAGAAAAGTCCAATTTGGTTTTTGGAATTAGTTCAGTTGCACAAAAAAATAAATAAATAAATAAAAAATAAAAAACAGACAGTGAAGACTGGAAGAAAAAGTAGAGTTTGGTTTCATTTTCTTAAAACACTCTTGAAGCTGACTTGCAGGTTGTTTAAAATAAAACTAACTGGTAGTGGTGAAACATTTGAATAATTCGGAAAATTGTGCTAATGCCTACTTCAATGCCTTCTAAACATTTCATATCAGGTGGCAACTAGTGTTTGCAGGAACTAAATCAAATTGAAAGGGAAGTTTGGAAATGCTAAGAGTAGATGTGTCATCCATCTTTACCTTTAACTGGCTCAGGAGTCTGGTCCAACCAATCTGGCTTCCTGTTCCTTAACACTTTGGATTAATGCAACTCAAATGATTTAGACTGAGCCAAAATCTACTTATAGACACTATTCCACAAAATTGTTTAGCATTGACAGCTGATTAGCTCAATTCCAGCAACACTAGCGATGATTACTGCCAGAATCATCACTGGGATTTTGTTTTGTTTTTTATATCCTTTTCTTTTTTTATCCTGTGTTCTTTGTGTCTTGTGAGGTCTTGTGAAATGAAAAAACATTAAATGAGCCTTAAATACATTTAAATTGATACCGACAGAAAGTCCGAATGTAAAATTTAAAACGTAAACGCTTTGAAATCCGCTTTTTTTCTTTCCTTTAGAACATTTTCACATGCAAGCTGAGAGTCTGGTAAAGCCTCTCATGCAAACCATAAGTCATCAGCATTCGCGGGTCAGAGTTTCAGCCATCGAAGCCACTGGAGCAGTCATACAGCATGGCAGCGGAAAAAACGTGGATGATGTGCTGTCACACCTCGCACAGAGACTATTTGACGACTCACCTCAGGTATTTCTTTTTGTTATTAAGCGTGTTTTAGAAAGCTTTACCTGTGTGCACCCTGAACACAGGTAAAGAGGGCTTTATGGTTTGTAGAAAAACTACATTCTTACCTTTCAGCAAAGATTTTCTTATTTTATATATGAAGTAAAACAAGCAAAAAAAGTTGGGTTTTTTTCTACTGCTCCTCATTTTTCTTTCATGTTTCAGGTGAGAAAAGCTGTGACTGCAGTTGTTGGTGACTGGCTTTTAAACATGAGAGATCGATATTCATATTTCCACAAACTCGTTCCACTCCTGCTGAGCAGCATCAGCGATGAGATCCCAGAAATCAGGTTTGAATTGACAAAATAATATCATTTACCAAATATTAGACAGTTGAGAGTGCAAAATTAAATGCACCCCTACTACACATTTAGCATAGAATTCAAGCTGAATAAAATGGGGTTTTAAATATTTCTCCTTCAATAATGGAAATCTCAATGAATTCTTTGAGAGAGTGGTTAACTAAGAAATATGGGATGTTTTTACCAAATGTTACAGACTGTTAGCAGCTGATTTGTGGAAACAAGCAGGCCTGCAGTGGGAGAAGGAAAATGAGGATGACATAAAGGACAAAATGGATTTCCTCCTCAGCCCACCTCCTCATTATCCACCCGGAGGTCAGTCACTGTACCAATAATATGTTTACTTTCAACTTCTATGCGTTTCAGTGAAAAAGTGTCACTTGTTTGAAAAAATGCACAAAAAAAAAAAAGTTTGTACCCGTCTCAAAATAACTTGTGTTTTCTGTACTAAAAATACCAGCTGTCCCTTTAATCTGCTGCAGACCATAGGCTATTGTTTTACAGTCACCATAGTTTCTGATTGAACTTATTTTAATCAACTGTCTGCGCACCTTCCAATTGTGATTTTTTTTTATATTGGAAAACAACAATTTTTCATGCCTTAAATTGATAGGAGAACTTAAGTATCAGAGTATTTGTCCCTGAACTGGAGCTGCAACTGGTTTCTCCAAAAAAATTGGAATATCATAAAAATTTTTATTTCTTTTAATAACTGGGTTTAAAAAGTGAAACTGCACTATCCCAAAGTATAGCGTAGATGACCTTAGTGTTTTTTTCTGAGAAGTTTGTAAAGCCACAGATCAGTACAAATGTTGCCACTTTAAATTGTAATGTTTTTTATTTATTTTCTTCTTTAAAAGGTGTAATAAAATCCTAATTTATATAGCTACAGTTAAAAAAAAATCATCTTGTTTTTTTAAGTAATACAAACCAATAAGAAAAAAAATAATAATTTGAGAGTTTAATCTGATCTTTTTTCATATGTTCACATCTGCACATTACATTGAGGTACTGTAATAGCAACAAGATAAATAAATAAAGCCGTACATTTTTGTTGTAGCTTCTCTTGGTTATTCCATTTTATGAAAATAGGCTTTCTATGATTGTTATGTTGTCAGGGCAGGCACTGGCCTGCAAAGATTAATGTTTGCCTCAGGTCACAGAATGAGCCTGAACCTGAACATGGTCACCATGTGTTACCTAAGAGCCAGGGGTGAGTGTACTCAGCACTGTCATAAAGCTTCTGTCCAAACCTCAGAGCTAGCAAAGCAACATTATGGATGAAAACCAGCTCTTCCTACAGAAGGAAAAGAAAAAAGAGGAGGCTTTTCTTTTCCTCCTCCTTTTGTCTTTCACTTTCTTGCCACCATAAATCTGCCGGCTCACCCCATGTGAAGAGGTCACTGTCAGACACCAAAAGAGATCCAGAAATGGTCTTGTTTAGGCTTGTTGTGGTTTGCCTGTCTGATTTATATCCGTCTGCCGTTAGTCTTTGCTTCCTTTCTCATCAGTGTGCCTCTACAAGAGAGAAAGGAAGCGAGGGTTGGCTAAATCAAAATTAACAATGAAATTCATTCCCAATGTGCTCCATGTTTTACAGTGCTTAAATTTTTTTTACGACGCTTAATCTTTCTCCACATTTTGCCTTATTATAATTACAGAATTTAGTGCGTTTAGTTGGGTTTTTATGTGAAAAACCAAAACGAAACAGTGCACATTTGTGAATTGGAAGGAATCAGACACATGCTTATCAATATTTTTGCAATATATGAATTGGTTTATTTTTAGCGCTTTTATAGAGCTGGATTTCACAATTACAGCTGCAAGAGTTTTAGGATGTTTCTACCATGTTTACGCACAGAGTGACTGAAGTACGTGCAGATTTTTCCACCTCCAGTTGGCCAGAGCTATTGTCCTGCAATTTTAAATGGATCTCTTCTCCAACACATCCGAATCAAAGAAATGCCTCATTGCTGGGCCTCTGGAGACCTGCATGAGAATATTCTGCTTAATCTAAAAGTCGCAAGACGGTTGTTCTGGAGGACTGGACCTTGGCACTGCTGATTTAAATCATCCCATAGTTATAAGTTTTACATTAATTGCGAGGTAAAATTCCACCTCGGGTGTTTTATAGAAAGTTTTCACTGACAAATTACAATCTTGAAATTGAAAATGTTTGGAAGAACACAAAGTGTTTGTCATTTTCTAACCACCCTTTTTGTTTTCATTTCTATTTCTGACGAACACAAAAACTCAGCGACTATTCAAAAATAGGCCTGGACACAGCCATTCATTAAACTTGACTAAATACAATCATGAGTGATTCATGTCTTTTTGTGTTTGTGATCCAATTGACCAAAGATTGTTCTTTTGATGAAGTACTTTTAGTCTTACAAACAAGCCTCGTCGTAACCTGAATGTCTATTCTAAGTTTTCAATTACGATAATTTTTTTTTTTTCCTTCAGCGGAGCGTCCAGGACTGGGCTGCAGAGAACTGGTGGTTAGAAACCTAAGCAGACTGGTACCAGCTATCGGCCACGATGTGACCGACTGGCTGGTGGCGACCCGGGTCCGGACGTCCCAGCTTCTCTCTGTGCTGCTGCTGCACGCCGAGGACCACATCACGCAGCACCTGCAGCCTCTGCTGGCCTTGCTCTACCGGGCCTGTACTGACACAGAGAGGGACGTGGTGAACAACGTAAGTCCCAGAAAACCTGTGATCAGCTGGGAACGATGGGCTACATTATTTTGTGTGTGTGTGTGTGTGTGTGTGTGTGTGTGTGTGTGTTTTATGAATCCAAATTAAGGCAACAATAAAAGTTTTAGTGAGACGGAGGGATTTGTTGAGTCAGCTGTTTAACATTCATTTAAGTTCATTGTTTTTTTTTGGGGGGGGGGAGTATTTTAAATTGGGCCAAGCAGAGTTCAAGGACTTAGGATGCACCTGTTTACAATAATGGATTGTCAAGACCTTTGATGTGTGGTAGATTAAAAAAAAAAAAAGGACTTCCTCCTCTTCTCCTTCCTGACGTCTCCTGTTTTTTTTTTTCTGTCTCCTTTCCTGTCTGTGCTCACCGACAGTGCCTGGCAGCTGCTAAGCTGATCGGGACTTTTGTCCCCCCACCTGTGTTCCTGAAGCTGATCCTTGAACATGTGACGACTCCGAGCACTCACTCCCACCCCTGGACCCCCCTCATGGTTCTCGCTGCAGTCCTGGGAGGCGGCTCCAAACCGCTTCTAAAACCACATCTCCAGCAGGTTGTAGACACCCTGGTGCAGCCCGAAGTCTGCCAGGAATATCAGCAGGTCAGCAGAGGATAACTGGAGTCTGAATAAGAATGTGGTCTACCAGTTTTATTTACCAGACTTTTCATAAGTACTTCTGGCCATCTGAGTCATTTGTGCCCATTAAAAAGCCTAGCGGTATCCAGAAGTTTACACAGACTCACAGTCCATATATTTTTAATAGAATTGAGATCAGGGATTTCCAGAACCTTAACATCAGCCTCATTTAATGTGTTTTTGGGATATTTGTCCAACTAGAGCATCAAATGGTTTCAAAGGGTCCATTCACACTAGCCCTGTTTAGTCCGCTTTAATCAAACTCTAGTTCATTTGCCTGGCGTCTTGTCCAGGGTGTACCCTGCCTCTCGCCCGAAATGGTAGCTGGAGATAGGCACCAGTGCCCTCCCCACTAAGGGACAAGGGTGTAAGAGGATGGATGGGCCCTCCCCACTAAGGGACAAGGGTGTAAGAGGACGGATGGATGGATGGGTGGATGGATGGATGGATCATTTGCCTCGAAAGTCTGGTTCGATTGGAGAGGTGTGAATGCACAATCGCACTCTGATGTAGACCAAAAAAGTCAACTCTGGTCCGCCTAAAAACCTAGATCTCAGTGAGTTTGAAGTTAACTCTCAAATGCATATGTGGCTGCAAGTGGACTGGAGGTCAATCCAAAAGTCGGAAGCGGTCTATAGTGCAGGGCATTCTGGATAAATACAACCTGAACAGATGTGCATACCTAGCTGGAGAAATGGCACATGTTCTTTTCCTAAAACAACAACAAAAAAATATTCTACAACCTCTAAAATCTGACGCTACTCCATTTTTGTTTATAATTTGCAAAGGAACTTGATCTCATGTCTTCTTCTGAGGTTTTTGTGTCATTTCCTTCAGTGGTTCTTGGTGGAGTGATTTGTGGTGCAGTGCCACCACAGGCAAGGAGACGAACAGGTTTTTCAAAGAGTTTGGATTGTTTGACACAGTGCAGTAAGAAAGCAAACCACATCAATGGAAAATACTCCCAATATTGCAGTTTTGGTTCCCAATCAAAGCAAGTCTACTGGACTTTCAGATGTGAAAACACCCAAAGTTTCAGCCATCAAACCCAAACTGTCCCCATTAAAAGAAAGGAAACCAATTAGAATGACCAAACACAATCCAGGAATCTTTGCTTTTGGTGCCATGGATGCATATTCTGCACCCAATAATCTATTTGACCTGCCTGTTTAGTGGCAGGTTGAAAAACTAAGGATCAAAAAGAGTGTTGGGGACATTGTTTGACATGTAGTTTGGCTTATTTGCAAACAATACTCAGCAATAGTATCACGATTAGATGTTAGGGTTAGTTATCCTGTATTATTGTGCTTTGCAAATAGTAGATGGAATGAAGATCCAGGACTCCTAGTGAGGCCACCTGTTTCCTACATCTTTGAAACTTTGACACAGTTGGTGTTCAAAGACAAAGATATTTTGGACAAAGATCCAAAATACACATCAAACTTGATTTGAATAAACCAGGCTAACCTTAATCTGCTTCTTTGATCTCAACCCTTTTAAAAATTAGTGGACTATGATTAAACTGAGGTTTGTGCCACGGAACCAGGCAGTTTTAGCGAGCCCTGCAACTTCTGGTCAGAAGAGTGGTCAAACATTCAGGCTGAACTTTTCCAGAACCTAACTGGTGACTTCAGTAGCTCCATAGTTTCTCTACAGCGTAAGAATAAAATTTACCAAAGGTATCAGTGGTGATGGATGCATGTATCTGATCCATGCTGTGTGAATTTGAGAAAACCTGTAATAGATTTGTACACTTGGTTAAATAATCATTTAATTTCCGTCTTCTTAAAAGCATTTAAGAGCAGATCAAATACCTCTTAAAAAGCATGAAATTGGTATAATAATCCTGTTTACAATGTACTGTAGCTCTTACTTTAGCCCATTTGATCAAGAATAATGATAGACAGGTTGAAACGTTTGATGAAGAGGAGGTTGTTACGACAAGGTGGCTAAAAAGGGTCACAAGTTGGAGACTATCCAAGAAAAGCAGTTGGTTCGTCGGGTTTGTTTTTGAGTAATTCCAAAAAAACATGCTCACTCTGGTAAAATGGTTGCCAGCTCATGTGATGTTTTTCTAATCTAATATTTCAAGACTTTGATCAGACCGTCACTGCCTTCGCGCGTCTCTCATCAGCTGCATCTACATTGTTGTTAGAAAAAGTTTCCTCACTTGTGGAAAAGTCTAAACATCTTTTTTGCTCTTGCACCAAATAAGTTTGTCTGGCAGAGGGCTATTTTTGCCCACGCTTTTTTAAAACTGACTCATCTGTACCCATGGCCCCATTCCTCTCGCTCAGACTGGGCTTCAAGAATTTCCTCTGTGAGATAATAATAGCAAAAATCCACTAATTTCACGTGACCCCGTCATGGCCCTGCGGAGCAGGCGAGGCAGCGCACAAGATTCGCCGCTACAGTTCAGCCGTGCCTTCAAATTTTAAAGCCTAACTCGGTCAAGGCCGGTGATAAATGAGGAGGGGAAACCGACCTCCTGTCGTCCCCCGTCGCTGTCCGGCAGGGGTCAAGCGGACGGAGAATTAACAGGACGGCAGAGTCACACGCTGCCGCACAGATGTGGGCAGACCTCTGCTTCCTCTTCGTCTCCTTCTCCATCTATCTTTCTCTGTCGCTGTTTTTGAGGACAAAGCGTAGCGAGCGCTGTCCCTGAAGAGCTCTGAGTTTGGATAAGCCCACCTGCGACATTCTTTTCATAACAGGCATTGTTCACAGCAGAGAGCTGAATCTTTATCTGTAAATTAGACCGCAATAGATCTAGCATCATGCTTTTTGCTTGTTTTCTGTTGTAAAATGATTTCGTTAAATATATTTACTTCCAAACACACCATAGCAGCTCTAAGTCCTGGAAACTAAACCTTTCATTTTATTTTTAATAGCCAAGACATTTATGAAGTGTTTGGATTTAACCTGATAGAATTACATGCCACTTCAAACAGGAGGCAAAGAGAAAGTACAGTAGACATGATGTTTGACTTGGATGGAAGTATATGCCTGTTTAGAAATTAAACATAAATAATCTTCAAAGTAAGCAGAAGTAGTGGGAACCTCAAGGCCCGGCTGGGAGCTGAAAAAAAAGAAAAAAAAAAAGAAAGCTGATATACGAGGCGTCTGCACGACGTAAGCGCTCAGGCTCTTTCAACTCTGTTTTCTTTTCCGTATTCCTGTTAAGAGGGAAAGACAGCGTACCAAAATAAACGGCAGGATGCTCAGCCAGCGGGAATTAAAAATATTGCTCGTAAATTGGAGACGAAGAAAGCCAGCAGCTACAGAGGTTACCATCTTCCCAGTGATTTACAGTATGTGCTCTGTCTTCTTTTTGAATAACAGGAGAGCTCCTTTTATCAAAGTTATTCCAGTCAGAAATAAGAAAAACAGAGCTGGAGCTCAAGCTTAAGTTGATGCCTTCTTTAACTTTTTTTTTTTTTTTACATTTTTTTCACGTTGCAACCATAAACTTTTATTAGAATTTCACATTTTGTAGATTCTTTCTGTAAAAAAACATTTGTTACGTTACTACCTATGAAAATCATCCCCATAGCATGCCACCACCCTGGTTCACTAGGAGGTTGATGTGTTATTAAGCTAAATATTTGTTGATTTATATTGTAAATGATTTTAATTTATAGTAAAAACATCTCCCAACAGAAAATAAGATTTTTAACTCACTTGACAAATTCAACTCCGATTGGATCACTCCTAAACATCAGTATTACTCCAGTCAGTAGAAAGAATACATTGTATATAAAGTTGCCAAATGTATGGATAATTTTGAGCTTAGCTTTATGGTTTGGTACAACTTTGCGTTCGAATCAACTGACTTTTTTTCTCGCATTGAGTGTTTCTTGCTATTTCCTGCTTGTGCTGCATCTTATTTGGGGTATCTGATTATAGAAGGCTCAATATAAATGGCTCTGACACTTTTTTGTTTCTAAAACATTTTGAGATGTCATGCCATGGATCCATTTTCCTATTAATTCACCATTCCCTGTTTCTTTGTGCTGATATTCCACATAAAACCCTATTGCAATGCATTGACAAGTGTTTGTGGCTTTACAAAATGAGGGAAAGGTTCCAGGAGTGCGAATACTTTTTCATAGGTGCTGTATTGATGAACAACCTGTTTTGTTTTTTTTTTAAGAATGAGTATTTGTATGTTTGAAAAATGCATAACCCCACAGAGCAGATCTGCAGAAGGCCGTCTTAGTCAAAAAAAAAAAAAAAAAGATCTCACTTTGTTGCAACATAAAGGATTTTGCTGATTGCAAAAACATGTTTCCAACATGAGCACGCCTCACACGTGTACACCAGCTGGAGACGGCTCGCATCCAGTGACACTCGGCTCCAAAAAGGGCAAGTGTTACCCGACTGCAAAGGGGTCTACCCACACTCTCACACCCTGCCGGTGTTTGTTTCCCTGTTGCCATAGCAGTGTGTCTGGCAGGATGGGGTTAACTCCCCGCTGGATAGGAATTCATTGCCTGCTAAGGCTCCTTGCGGAGGAGCCGGCTGGATGCAAGTGATGCACTGTACAGTGGTGGACAGATGCGCCACATGGCGTAATGAGGCCCCTGGAGCATGCCTATTACAATATAACCAGGTGTACATCGCCTGCCTGCAGGTGTCAACCTAGTCATTAAACTGCAGCACTTTTTCCGCTCTCGGTTTTTCTTACCCCGTTTCCAGCCCTGATGGGTGTTTTCTGCACACGTGTAACCTGTGTGTCTTGTGTTTGTACGCTAATGTGTGTACAGTGTCTTGCTAGAAGTATTCATACCTCCTTTGCTTTCCCATGTTTTGTTGTATTCCATACGAGACCTGGAAAAAGAAAACTGGAGACAGAACATATGACCGCTCTCTTTCAATAATAGTTTTTTTTTTTCTTTCGACTCTTCCATGAAAGCCAGATTTGTAAAGTGCACAAACAGTTGTGCTGTCAATAGCTTCTCTCACCTGAGCTCAGGATTTCTGCTGCTCCTCCAGAGTTAGCATGGGCTACTATGGATTTTTAAGTTGTTAAAAAAAGTCTTTAATAATTTTTTCTTGCACTTCACGATTATGCACCACTTTGTGTCAGTCTATCACATACAAGTCCAATAAAGTACATTGAAGTTTATGGCTGTAACGTAAAGAAAAAAAAAAAAGCTCAAGGGGTGTGAATACTTTTGTCAGATTTTAAATGTCAGCAGCCTCTCCTATGAGCCACTGAGAGGCTGATTCATACTCGAGGATTCCCACATCACTGACTCGTAGCACACAGCAGGAAAGCATTTGTCTTCCTATTTGCTGATCAGTGGTTCACAACAATAGGTGTTGTGGACCACTATTAGACCGCTCACACAGAAGAAAAAAAACTCCATTATCTCATTGTGAAACTCACTTAGACCTTTCTGTTACAATCGCTCCCTCACGAAGCCCCACAATGACAGGTGAAAACAGGAAAAGAGGTCTTGATCCCAGTGATGGCATGGAAATTAGCCCGAGCCGCAGCTCTTTGTATAAACATGACCTCACCACAATAGCGGACAAATGATGATAATCACACATTCCCAGACTCGCTCTGCTTCTATTTTCTGCAGGAGGAAAAAAGGGAGAGTTGCTGCTCGTCTATTACATTGTGGAGGTTTTTCCATGCTGCAACATTTTTGCTGAGATCCATGCCGTCAAAGTCATTTGTGGCATTTTCACAGACTGGAGAAATTAACTCTTTTTGAAGAACCTCATACCGGAGTGAACAAATCTGCACCGATGCCGCATGGTCCAAAATGATGGCATAGTAAATCATGTACAGTAAATTGCAATATAATGTATGGTTGAGGTTGCATTATGCTCTGTGGCTGCTTTGCTTTAACTTTAACATTGAATTCCTTACTGAAATCAAAAAGAAGCTGAAATATTTTAGTTCAATTTGATTTTCCCACAGTAGAAAATGTTTCTTTGAGAAGATCTTTGTGTTGCAGCAGCATAAAAAAAGCAAAGTTGTAACATCTTCAAGTAATGACTAAATATTTAGAAGTTCTATCAAAAACCTTAATAAAAATTGAAAATAAATAAAACGTGCAACATTTAAAGAACCAGAAGCCACAAATAAAATGTATCAGTTTGCTTAGGTGACACCAGAAACCTTCCAAAGTAAGAGACAAGCTGCAGACATACATCGTGGAGGCTGCATCATGCTGTGGGGCAGCTTTGCTTTTACTGAACATTTATTATTTATTTTGCTTACAGTTAAAAAATATTACTTGGTCTTGGAGCGGCACAACAGAAACAGGAAAACCTCTGACAGCAACAAATATCGACTACAAATATGTCTTTTTATAATGTTGTACCTTTGCCCTCCTTGTGGAAGTATCAAACCAATGAAATATGAGTTTATCTTTTTAAATTAAAAGACTTCAGAAAGATTGTAATTGTAATTTATTGAGATGTGTCTAAAAGAATCAACAGGTCAAGTGTGTGTGAACTTCTGTTGGTATGAAGGAAATGTGGTAATTATGCTTTCCATGTATTTCTCCCTCAGGTTACATACTTGGAGCAGTTGTTGGCATGTGTGGATGTGCTGCTGCATCAGTGTGAGTCTGACTGCGGCTCAACCAGCCTGCAGCTGCTGCAGGTGCTGGTCACCATCCAGAGCCTCTCCACTGATCCACAACTCAGTGCAAAAGTGAGGAAATGCAACACAACAGAATTTATTCCTTCTGATCAGATGGAGGGGAAAAAAGGCCGCGGTTAAAAGCAATATCGGACTCTAAAGTTACACCTTTCACAATTTCTTTTTTTTTTTTCTCCTGCTTTTTATTAGAAAGGTAAGCGGGTTTTATAAAGCGAGAGCTATTCAAGGAATGTAAGCATTTGTACAGTTTCAAAGTGAGTACGACCAGCTGTATAATTACCCACTTAGCCAGGGAAGCTGAAATTGCACCTTTGGTGTGGAACTTTGAAACCAGTCTCGGGTGAAAGGAGGCGGATGAAGTGTGCAGAAAGAAATGAGACTGACCGGAATAGAGGAAAAACAGATGGGGGAGAGATGAGTGGCGTTTCTCAGTAGGTTTGTGTCATCCGGCTGAGCTCAGTTTGCTTTCATAATCGGCTTCACAAAACCCAATTCATCGCTTGGCATTAAGGGTTTGTCGAGTGGTCAGTCTCCGAACCCAAAGGGGCCGACGGGAGCAGTGAGAGGCGAAGCCGTCGGTGTCTGAGGGCAGCGTGTCATCCAGCTGCTTGTCGCCGACGTCGACTAATGACAGGGAGGGAAGCAGAAAGAAACTGGCACAGACGCAGAGCAGACACCACACCGGCCACCAGCGTGACTGTGTGTTTACGTCTGTCTGCATCCCGTGTGTACGTTCACACAGGCGGCGGTATTAAAGATGAGATGGGAAGGAATGGATTAGGAAAGAGAGGGAGGGTGAGAATTGGCCCTGGGCATTCGTGGACCCCAGAGGAAAAGAAGTCTTGTTTTCCCAGAAATGGGGAATGTCTTTCCCATCAGCGGACAGCTCAGGGTTGTCCAGATTTGTGCAGAGGAAGTTAAGCGGTGACTCAAACAGTTTCTCTGTCACCGTTCAGCCCCGAGGGACGAGAAAAGGAACTATGAGATGCTCTAAAGGTCAGTTTCTCTGCCCTGATCGTGAGCTAGTAGTTGGTGGACAGCCCCATCATGCTTTGCACAGCGTTAACTGTAGTAAATGTTAGCTAACCCACTGATGTTGGCTGACATTTTATCATTTAATTGTTAGCAGCAAATAACAGTTATTCATTTAACATGCCGATGTTTATATTTTCTAAATAAAAGTCTTCCTTTTTCATGGTTTAATTAAATGGCTGAAGAAAGTCAGAGAACTTTAACGGGTTGTAAACGAACCCAGCAGCAAAACTTTTTATCATGGTGCCAGGTGGCATGATCCAAGACGCAGGGACCACAAAATAACTTCAGGACTTTCCAACTTCGCCATGCCATCTCATCTTCTTCTCTCCTCTTGGTTTATAGAGGTGTTTTTTGTTTTTTGTTTTTTTCACCTGTGTGTGTTTATGTTCTGGAAGCTCCTGTGTTTTTCCTGTGTTTTGTTTTTTTTCCCCTGTGTTTCTTCAGTGCATGAGTTTTGGTTTGATTGATTTTACTTATAAAACCTTTTTGTCTCTCCAGTTTTGTTCCATCCTTAACTTTATTGGTTGATTTTTTATTTTTTTTGTACTTCTGGGAATTAGACCTTAAAAATCAATGGACTATGTTCAATAGCTGAAATTAAAGTTGTTCTGTCCAGTTGTTTTGTATGTTAATTTTTTTTTTTTTTACCAAACTTATGTTGTTTATAGGAATGGTATTCATGCTTCTACCTTTTTTCTCACAGGCCTTGGAGAGCGTACATTTTTTGAGTAAGGTTCAGGGCTTGGACCTCTTGGAGCTCTATAGGCGACATATGGGACAGTTGCTGGACTGGTTGTCTGCCTCTGTCAACACCTGGTCTAGCTACTCCCCACAGAGGCTCCAGCTGCATATCGTCCTCACGCAGTCAGGTGAGATTTCAATACATCATAGAACAGAAGTTATGTCAGAAAAATAGGTAAGGTGGTTTAAAAAAAAAAAAAAAAAACCTAATTAAACTCAACATGATCACATTCATACATCTAAAACTTTTTAAAGTCATAAAATGAAATGGTTTTTATCGGGGTTCTATGTAACAGACCGAGGCAGATTAGAGCATATCTGTAAAGTGGAAGGCAAGTGAAGTGTGTTTTGTTTAAATGTGGTGCAAATATAAATCCAAACACTGTGGCATGCATTTGTATTCAAGTGTTGGAAAACTTTGTAAAACACATTTTGCAGCAATTACAGTTGTGAACATTTTGTGGTACGCGCAAGGCACCAGCATTTCTGCTCTTTATTCTCTGCAAAATAGCTCAAAGTCCAGTCACATTAGCAATATATAATTCATTAAGGATTATTAATGATGTTGTAGCAAAAACACTTAAACTTTAGGATTGCCATGTATTCAGCTATATCTGTCACTGTTTAACCTGTTTGACCTGTGACTACCTAGCTTGGTGACACAGAAACATTATTACAGAGGTGTCTGGATTTCTGCCTCCTCCACACATGAAAATGGCTGAAAGGCCCTCTAATCCCACCTTGAAGTACTTTGTGAAAGGTGCTAGAACCACCAGTGTGTGTGTGCGTGCGTGCGTGCGTGCGTGCGTGCGTGTGTTTTTTACTTCAATCTTATTTCTCTAAGTGAACCATTTTGCCTTTACTTTGTCCGAACCATGTGGTTGTTTAAGACAATATAGAGGAACAGTAGGAGCATTAATCTCACAAGCAGATTTAGCTACTTAGGCTCTTATTTACATTTCACTTTTGTAGATGAGATCTTTATTCCCTAAAAACAACTGAGGTGGAAGAAGGAGACCATGTCTTATCAGGATGTTATACAAAGACTTTGACCGTCTTCAAAGCATCAGATGGCGGTTCTTAGACAGCTGAGATCTGAGATGGGACAGATCTTGCCGTTTCACGTTCTCAGTGCACTCCTTTGTTCTTCATCTGATGGCTGAACGTCTCGTAGGTTGTGATGTGGCACGGTCTCGTTTCCCTCCTTTGTTTCCAGAGAGATGTTAGTGCTTGGCAGAAGTGATCATTATTTTTTTTGTTTGTTTATTACGTTGAAGTGTATTCCTTTGTCTGCATTTACTCATGAAGAAATCCATGAAATCCCATTGTTTAATTCGAGTTAACTCATTCCTGTTGTCTCCTATTGAGTTTTCCTCCTTTGTCCTTTGATCCCTTTATGAGGCTGACTCACATCCTCAGTTGGTGTCAGGACTTCCCCTGTCTCCTCTCATGCTGGTCAGCGTTCAGTCCAAACAGGGCACAGGGACTTATCACCTACTATAAACACTCTGCTCGCTATATATAGCTGTGTAAACATGTAGGTGGACTGCTGTTAGATAAGTGTGTGGGCATGAATGGAACTGGAAATACTTGCAGGTTAAGTTACTTTCCTGTAAAAGGTGTTTGTTTAAAGAAAAAAACACTCCATCAAAAGGTCTGGGTATTTCCTCATCACTCTTTGTCACCGTCTGCCTCACCAGTCCACTGAGGACTGATTATTGTTTTTAAATAGTGCTCCAGCGGTCGGATTGGAATGGGTGTGGGTTTTAGTTGCCGTGTCGTTCCGTCATGTGTCCGTGTTCAAAACAAATTTAAAACAGCTGGTTTATATGCTGTTTTTGCTTTTTCTAAGAGCTCACAGGTAGAAACAAGCTTTGGTTCCCCTCAAAAACCTGAACAGGAAAAAAAGGATAGTTATAGATTTAGAATGAAATATAGAATTCATTTCACTTTGACCAAGTGGTTTGGTTGGTCATTAAACAACAATGCAGACCCAAGGGCTGTTGGAAAAAAAAAAAAAACTGCTTTAATTTGGTAATTGATGTGGTGTTTTTATGCGCTATTGTCCTAAACCCGCAAATTGGAAAATAATTACTTTGATTTATACAAAGTTGAGTTGGTGACTTGACTGAATTTCCTCTTAAGTTTTACTTTTATGTAAAATTACGACAAAAAAAACCCCCATCTGATTTCAGGATAATTTGATTATTCTTAAATTATCCTGGCATTTTTTTTTACATGTTTTGATTATTTGTTATCTGTTATTCTGATGTCAGAATAATTTGAACTCCCACCACTGCAGAAATATTAGCTGTAAATATGTAAACATTTTTTTATTTATCCTTTAAAAGTTGACTCAAAATGACTGAGATTTCTGTTAATTTGAGTTGTTTTTGACATAAAATATATATTTTTATTTTATTAAGAAATACAATTTTAAAATTCTGGGGTTGGATAAACTTGGATGTTTCATAAATATTTTATTTTCTATTTCTACAACTTAAAAGTTTACTTACTTCCTTTAGGTTGTTAATATATATATTTAATTTTTTTTCTCAGAGACAAAACAACTCTGCAGCCATATTGTCTTAAAGGGCTTGAAATGCTTCATCAGAAAGAACAGATGTGAAGACAGCGTGGTTAAAAACTGTATCTGATAGTTACTTCCTCTCTATAACAGATTTGCATTAAAAAAAAAAAAAAAAAAAAAATCGTCGGAACGTTTCTGTGTTGCAGGTCCAGTTATTGGGGAGTTTTTGAGCCAGCTGATGCCTCTGCTCCATAACTGCCTCCAGCCAAACAGAGACATGGAAATGAGGATGAGTGTTTTCACGATGCTCGCCAAGCTGCTGCTGGATGCAAAAAACACACTGGATTCCCAGGGGTGAGAGAGACGCTTTACACACTCTAACTTTAAAACCAGGTGAAACAGTTTCCACCCTGTTATCGCTGCAGAAAGGCAGAATGGTGAGTGTCAGCCTTTGTCTGATTCTGTCTTGTTTTTTGAGTAGCCCTGCTCATTGTTTATCCTGCACTTCTGCCCCACATGCATAATCCTGTTGATTTTTATGATGTTGGCTACTAATAGACCCATTTGTTGCGTCTTGCAAGGTTTTCAACTATCCTGTTTTTTGTTTTTTGTTTTTTTTTTACTTTTTGTCACATTACAACAATGTACTTCAATTGATTTTAGTGGAACTTTGGAGATAGACCAATGCAACACTGCAAGATGGCAGAAAAATTATACCTTATTTTTATTTTTTTAGCTTTATATATAAATCTGGAAAAAGTGGTATGCACGTTAGTCTACCTCCTTTAATCTTTAATAAGCCTAAATCAAAGCCAGTGCAACTAACTGCTTTCAGAATTCACGTAATTAGTAAACAGAGACCACCTGTGTGTGATCTAATATTTGTATAAATCCATCTGCAGTGTGTAAGCCTTAGAGATTTGGGTGAGGAAATCATTTTGACTAAAAGTTGCGCGACAATGGCATGGCTTAGTTCAAAGAATATTAATTTCTTAAAATGGCCTAGTCAAATTCCAGACCTAAAGCCACTTGGAAAAACTGTAGCTTGCAGTTGTAATTATTGGCTTAGAGGGGATGAATATCAATGTATACAACACTTTTCATCCTTTTCCTCCCACGTCTTAATAATACGCTATATTGTGTTGTTCTGTCGCATAAAATCCAAATAAAATACGTACAGGTTTGTGTTTGTTACATAACATAATGAAGAAAGTTTAAGAGATATAAATGGCTTTCCTGTAGAAGGACGACAGCCTTCTGAGAAAAAAAAATTAAACAGTAATTTAATGGTTATTGACTTATTAGAGAGCTGGGACGGCAGGAGCGTCTTGATACAGCTTTAGCCGTATCCACCTCCCTCCTCGGAGTCCCCAGCTGAGCGGCCGCCAGCTTGGACGTCAAGCTGCAGACTGAAAGAATGCTTTAAACGCGGGGGCCCTCTCTGGGCCCCAGCAGTCACAACAGCTGCTCCTGTCCATCCAAAAGACAATCGGCACACTGTACGGCTAAAAGCTAGAGCTGCAGCCAAAAGGTTTGTTTCCACTGGTTGCAAACAGTATGAGGAGCACAATGAAACGTAGCGCAAGGAGCCCAACAAGAACGAATATCGTTGTCACTTAAACAACAGAAGGAGCTCTGGAGCCAAAATCCTCTGCCAAAGATTGTGCAAACTGGAAGCTCTACATTGGTCTGATTATCTACAAATGTTGATGTAAAACAAAAGAAGCCTCTGTTCCTTGTGCACTCCCTGCTCAGCCACCTGCACCCTCATTCCTGAGATATATCTCTGCTAATCACATAACCACCAAGAGACAGAAACCATGTTATACCTTCAAAAAGGTTCCAAACAAATGCTTAACTCGTGGCGTGCGGAGCTGTGTGGTCTGCCATAACATTTCCACTCATTCCCCTCCATTCATGATTTACGGCCTGATCTTTGTTCGGCAGATTGCAGGGCCACACGCGCGCCGCATGTCATCAAGAGGACAATGATAGTCATGCAGAAAACTTTGGTTCTTTGTTCTGCTCCCAAAATGACATAATGACACCTCGGTGTAGGACCTGAAAGGGAAAGTTGCGTGGAAGGTCCTTTTCATCCACACGCCCTCGTAACGTCGTTTTTCATGTGGATTTTTCATGTGCCGTGATTAAAAAGCTGAACATGAAAGTTAAGTACAAGAAGCGAAAGTTTATACCTTTTCCCCCTGGATGTGGCAGACCAAAATAACGTGCCGCTTGCAAAGAGATAAGAGTGCGCTTTCAAGCTTGTGTAGATGGCTAAATCAAGCTTCTTTAATTTCAAGCCTGGAGATTTACCACAAGAAAGGAAGGTATATTCAGATATGGATTTCTTTATGAAACAAGCCATAACAAAGCAGTTAGAACTGCGCCCTTATCCATAATGACTATAATCTGTAACATATCCGAGAAAACTGCTGAAACAAGACATTCCTGCCTTCGTAACACATTTTTAGTCAGTTTTCAGAAAGAAAGACCTTAATAGCTAATAGATGTTCATAATCCTTTGGATGTATTAACAGTATCGCGTTTTTCTCATGTCAGTGCAGACAATGAATCAGCATTTTTCACGTACATCATGTTACACTAAATTGTGTTGAAATGTCACTTGATAGACGTAATGAGCAGTGGAAGCTAAATTATCTACGGATTACAATGTCATATTCATGTAATCTATAAAAAGCTGAAAAGTGTGGCTTGGTTTTCTTCCATTCTGTAGTTGCCTGCAGAAGGTGCATATATATATTTTTTTTTTTTTTAAAGAAATCTTGCTCTAAAGAAAAAGTTTCAAGAAAAAATCAATTGCTGAAGGAGAGCTTTAAGACATTCCCTTTGTTTCTAGAAGTCATTGAAAATACCATCCGTCAACCCCATGGCAGTGGCAACATATTATTATGTCATCATGAAATGAAAGCATATTATTATTCATTAATAACACGTGTTAACAATCTACTATTAAGCCAATTACCTAAAGATCAGTGAGCTGTTAAAACAATAGAGGATGCAGCAGTAATCTCCAGGTGTATAACGGAGATACACCAATGGCACCAATAATTTAAAGCTACAGCAACTTGAACCGAGAGCAGGTGAATTTTGGGAGCATGTTTTTGTCACTTGAGAACAAATCGCGTTTGATAAAACCAGATGGCATTTAGCTTGTTTAAAGTGAATCTGGGTCTGGGCTCCAGAACAGCGGGGAGAAGCACACAGGGAGTTTTGGAAATGACATCTGAAAATGATGCAATAAATGTCAGAATGTTAGTAGCTTTCTTACCTTGCAGTTAAAAAGTCCAGAATTTGAGTCCCGACCCTGGACTTTTTCTGCATGGTCTGTGGTATATTTGACATTCCTGGAGAGTGATCTAGAAAACTCCTGAAGTTTATTTTAAAGGATCATAACGAGCTACTAAAGCTAAAGCTGATTCTTGTATTCTCCCTTTGTTGATGCCTGGCTGGAAGTACAAAAGAATAAACCAGTTCCAGTGTGAGTTTCTGTGTCACCTTTAGGAGTTTGAATACTTGCAATCACAAAGCGACGTCCGACTCCTCAACACCTGGCGTCGTTCTTGACAAGCTGTCAACACATTTCACGGTGAAGAAACTTAGCTAGGGAGGTGTGAGAGTTCTGGCTGTATTTTTGATGCACAGTCGCCCCCTACTGGTGCTGGTGTCATTACAGTTACTTTGTGAGACAGGGAAAGCACCCGTTGGATTCTCAGTCCAGCTCCAGAGCTGAAATATGGAGGAATCGCTGGTTGGGGGATGGAGAGAGAGCGCAGGTGCAGATAGTTTGATATCAGAGGGTCGAAGCCAGCATGGAAAACAGAAAGAGAGGGAAACCCAGATGTTTTTATTTCTTTTTTTTTTTATTTCTTTCTCCACTAGTCTGCCTTCCAGAGTGTGGGAAAATGACTGAATCACATCAGTTATGTTGCAGCAGTGAATTAGTGCAAATACCTGCTGCTTGCTACTCAAATTCAGTCAGATTAGATGGAAAGCATCTGGGAACGTTCATTTTTAAAGCCTCGTCATAGATTCTCATTGGACCTGGACTTTGACTAGGAACATTTTCTCAATTCTTTTGCAGCCTCTAACACACGGCAGGCTCTGCTATACGTGATGTAATTTGGACTGACTCGATCATCATCTCATCGCAGGCATTTCCGCGACGAGACGGAGAAGTTCCTGCGGGACGTTCTCCTCCCGAACCTGGTGTGGCATGCGGGCCGCACCGCTGCCGCCGTCAGAACCTCGGCCCTGAGCTGTCTGCTGGCCCTGCTGCACAGAGGGGCAGTTACACCTGGACAGGTGGGCAAACACACAAACACAGAAGAATTGACATTATAACGCCATGATTTCATTGCCAGATGTGCTGGACGACTCCTGCTCTGGAAACAAACATCAGTTCTGGTCCCTTTCCAGTCGAATGACAACCAGCAAGAACACTTTTTATTGACTCGGACGTAATGAGAAAGGTGCATTCTTGAAACCCCTCAGGGGTCGACTTCAGATTTTCTGTTTCAACTCATTTTTTAGTTTTTTTTTTTTAATCGTTGAGGAAAAACACGTTGTTCCACCGTCTTTTCTTCTTGGCTTTGGGAGTTGGCCTCTGCAGGTAGCAGGTGCACGAGGAGGCAAGCGGGTTCACATACCTTTGTCCCAAAAGGAACAATGCCGGCGCTGTTCTGGACTTTGGTTAAACGTCGGAACTGTTGCCAGAACTCGGCCTCGCACCTGCCTGCCGGCGTCGCAGTACACGCACAAACACATGCACATCTGGCAGCACTTGTCCCTACGTTTGCATGCTGACCTGTCGGTCCAAACTGGGTCAAGCAGCTTAATTCGGTGACACACCCGCAACTGCAAGTTGGTGCGAAGCCCTGCGGGACAATGAGAGAATGGCGTAGGTGTGCATGATCGAACTGCTGCTATCTTGTGTCACCTAAATATCCTCACAAGATTAGAAAGCCCGAAGTGTGGAGATTAAGTCAGGCCGGGTGATTTTAAAACCGGATGCTTAGAATGAGCTTACGGTAAAGATGAAGTAAATAACACGTCCTGACAGATGGAACCGCAAAGAGGTGTGTGTGAGTGTGTGTGTGTGTTTCCACAGGTGAATCAAGCAGCCTTTCTTTTATAAGAACATTGTTTCCTCTCTTACTCCCTGTGAAAACAATTTACAGCTCCAGTTACACTTGGCGCTCTCAGATTGTCACTGATGTAATGGCGGATGAAACATCTGCCAAGTTTTCCTCCTCTTCTTGTATCCACTGTGGCTCCGTGTGTTTTTTTTTTTTTGTTTTATTGTTTTGCCTGCCTGGTTTCGATAGCAAACGCACAGGGCGACAGAGGTTTGAGTAATCACATCGTAGCTTTTGGCTGAGTTCACACAGCTTCACCTTGTCCATCCATTACCTCTGTTTCACACTTCTGGTGTGATTAAAATGTTCCCTCTCACCGCTCAGGGCTCGTGCACACACCGTAGAAAATCTGGAGTTTGAATTTAGCATGGAAAATAAATAAAAGACTGAAAAAAGTGATTGTATTTTAAGACTTTATCTTGAATTTTCTTTTTCTTTGTTTCTTTCTTCCTCTCACGCATTTCTTTTCTTTCCTTCTTTCTTCGCCACACAGTCATGGTTGAACTTGGACTATGTTTTTAAATCTTATGCTGTTTTTAAAATGCAGATAATGCTAGTCTGGTAAGGGTTACATTTCACTTTAAATGGAAACTAAAACGAAATGTCCCTAAGACCATCATGTCAGATTGATTTAATGAATCTTTAAAGCGTGTGCTTCACCAAGCTGCAGGTCCAGGTTCTGAACTTCGATGCCTAAAAGCACATTTGGTCAGCTGCTGACCAGATTTGTCCCTTATTGAGTTCCAGTCAATGTCTTCTTGCAGCTCCTGAGTCTGGAGGAAAAGCTGAGCCCCCTGGTGCTGTCGGCCCTGGATGAAGACTCTCAGATGAGCCGACTGTTGGCCTGTCGCTCTCTTTCTGCCACACTCCAGCTCGTCGGAACCAGTTTACACCATGAGGCTCTGAACAAGATTTATCCTGGTAGGAGACTTTTTTTTTTTGCCTCATATGCACATGTGGCCACTTTGGGTAAGCTGTCCTGTTTTCTCCAGGTCAGGGGGGGAGTGCGGGGGGGTGGAGGTTATCTCTGCCTTCTAGTGGCTCTCCACACTTCATTTGGAGGGCAAGACAACCTCTTCCCCTTCACACAGCTGGATGCAAAATAAACTTTTTACAGCTTTGGAATTCATGACCCCTTGAACTCTTTATCGCATAAAATCCCAATAAAACACGTTGAAGTCTGACACTGTAAAATGCAAACATCCTGTGCCGTAAAGGTCACCTTGACAGCGGCAGGTTTCTCCCGCAGAGCTGCTGAAGCGTCTGGACGACAGCAGCCAGGAGGTTCGCAGCGCCGCCCTGCGAGCCGTCGCTCTGTGGCTGTCCAGCCTGACCGGAGGCTACGACCCGGAGCTCTGCGCTCCCCATCTGCAGCTCCTCTTTCAGCAGCTCCTGCTGCACCTGGATGACCCTGACAGCTCCATGCAGGACCAAGTGCTGGGTGAGACCGGGTGGGGTGATGATAGGATAAGACAACTCTTCTTCTTCTTCTTCTTCTTTTGGCTCTTTGAAAGAAAGGTGCAGATTCATATTTTAGAAATTAGTTGTTTTTTTTAAAAAAAAAAAAAAAAAGAGGGAAAAAAATCTAACTCATGGGGATGAGAGGAATTCAGGATGACCTCTGTCAAAACATTTTCTTCCTCTGGAATACAGCCAGCAGGACCTCCTCTCTCTTATTTCAAAGCTCTCTTATATTCTTCTTTTCCACTCAATTTATCACCCAGACCAGCGCGAGTGTTTTCTCCTGCCGAAGTACTTTAGATCCGTCGAGAACCAGGCTGGTCGGTCACCAACAAACACTGACCGAGCAGTTTCACCGATTACAGTCGCAATATCTAAATAAGTTGGTGTTCAAGCACTTGTGATAGATGGATTTAGTTGTGTGTGACCGGCCTAATGATAACCACATGACGACCCCTCCTCCTCTCTTTCTTGCCACCTCCTCACATCTGTCCACACGTTCATCCCACTTAATCCCTCCATCTTTTATCTGTCGGTATCCCTTCCTCTTCTCCCGGCCCCCGTTTTCCACAGCGGCTGTGATTTACGGCCCCGTCAGTGGGGGGGAAAAAAAAAATCCGAGCGGCTTTCCCCAAAGTGTGCGGCTCCCCGGGACTTTCTGCTCTTTCCTGACTTATCAGGAATGTTAGCTGTCATTACTTCTGACAGGATGCAGGCGAGCGCTGACGGCTCTGCCAAAGCTGAGAGGCCTCCTGATGAGATCTCTCATCTCCAGGACTCGGGAAGACAAAGAGAGCGGTGGGATATTCTCATGCTCACCAGATAAAAGACGAGCTTCCATGCATTGTTTTCTAATGTGACTCTAACATTTGAAGCCCTTTTAAACAGGCTGAGTAATATTTTTTTCTACATTTTTAGAAAGTTGAAGTTGAGTTTTTATTTTTTTTTTAACTGTTCCCCTGCAGTGAAAATTTACACATCTTTAAAGATCCCAGGTGTTTTATCAAATCATGATGCCATCGATTACGACAACAAAAGTGATCCTGATCAACCTGGATTTTTTTTAAATTTATTTAGAACTGACCCCCTGTTGAATCAAAAATCATTTTTAATGAACAAACCTTTTTGGGTTCAGCTGTTCTTGTCATGTCCAGACCCAATTACTGTCCTGCACAACCAAGAAAACGATTAAAAAGAACTTTTCTGACAACACGAGGTAGGAAAAAAAGCAGGGTATCTTACCCTCATCTAATAAAAATTGTGTTACAGATTAGAAAGCCCAACCTTTCCTATGAATTTCTGGCCTACCAGAAATATTTGCATCAATAACACATCCAGGAAGTCACACCACCACCCAGAACAACATCTGAAGCGCTACAGAACTCGGTCTCTGGGCTCTTTGTGAACTTTAAGAGAGCACTCGCATAATAAGGAACAACAGATCTACTAATTAACGTGTGATTAACATAATCGGGGCTTGTAAAAAAAATCACATAAATATCTCAAAACTTAAATGCATTTTGTTGGAATTTGTTTGGTAGAGCCACAGTAAAATTAAGTGGCTTCTCTGTTTTTATTTCTGGGCATCTGAGTAAAAGGGGCTGCTTCCAAATGCATTCCACACTTTTCAGATTTTAATTTCTAAAGGTTTTTGAAATCAATGTACTCTCACCTAAAAGCCCAAAAAGATACATTTTGACGTTTGTTGTAATGTGGCAAAACGTGGAAAATTAAAGTTTCACGAATACTTTTGCAAGGCTCTTATAAAGTTTACGTATTCCTTCACCTGTCAAGAGCTTCCATCCCATTGTTTTGAAGTTTAGAAACACATGGGTGAGCCAGGACTCTGTAAAGTAAAGCACGGCGCGTTCGCAGACACCTCGGAGTCTCTTTGTGAAACGGGAGGACCTCACATCTTGCTGAGCGACCGTCTCCATCTGACCGCTCCCCAAACGTGGAAGCATTCCTTCCTGGTGTTTGAAGCGCTCTTTGTTCCCTCCCCGCTCTTTGTTCTGCTTTGTCTCTCCCCCCCCCCACCACCCCCCTGCTTGTTTCGGTTAATAGTTGATCCTTTTCTTACGCTTCTTATATTTCAAACGCACGTCTCTGAAGTGGCTGGATGTCTGCAGCGCATCCTGACAGAATGATGGACAGCGTTCCCATCCTCTCCCTCTCATCCCTCCTTGTCTCCCTGTTGGCACGGGTTTAAATCACTTCTTCTCACAAGCCGTCATTGTTCTTCTTTATCTCAGAGTCTGCTCCCCACTCCTCCTCCTCCTCCCCCCCCACCGCCCCCCACCCACCACATTCATCCCTACTGAGTAGCACTTAAAGAAAACCTGAAAAATCCCCTAAACAACAAAAGAAAGTATAATACAGGCTGAATCCTTCAAACTGGTGGCATGTCACCACTGGAGGAGCACTTTAATATCTTGATCGCCGAAGAGTCCACCTGTGTAGGAAAACCGCTACGCCCCTCCAAAAATCTACAGATTGTTGGAGAAAAGTGAAAGAGAAGGATTTATCGCCTCCCTGTGGAAAGAAAAGGAACTTTTTCATGAGGAAGAGAAAGCGCTCTACTTCCATCTTCTGGTGAGGTCGCTCCACTAGAAAATTGATTCAGGTTAACTCTGCTGTCATTTTTAAAGCAATAAGATACTTTAAAGGATTAAAATATGTTATTGAACAAAAATTGAAGTACATTGACAACACGTGATCAAATTATAGCATATATAACGTACTTAAAATCCTCATAAATGTGAAGGTTCTTTGTTACTCCTCATTGTTTCTAGTTTTCACTACAATGGGATGTAAACAGGTAAAGCTCATCATTAAATCAGAGTCAGGTTTTCCTGATTTTAAGTCAGTTCAGATTACCAAAGTCATGACTGTGAGCAAGATGCCAGAAGAATAACGTATTACTTTCTTTTAAAGTAATACAATTGTTTACCTAAAGATTACTGGTGTGTGTCCTTAAACCGTGAAGGCCCAGTTGATTTGCTGTGTCATTTTGTGTGTGTGTGTGTGTGTGTGTGTGTGTGTGTGTGTGTGTGTGTGTGTGTGTGTGGTTTTTGTGTGAAGAAGTCCTGAAGAACGGCAGCTCGGTTCACCCGTCTCTTCTGCAGAGGGAGGCTGAGGCTGTGAGGGACAAACACAGGAGCCCCCTTCACTGCGACCTCCTGCTGCAGCACATCAGCTCACTGCACACACGCACTTCGCACCATTAGACGGCGTGCACAAGAAAGATGCAAAACGCAGCCAGACTGAAGCTGGTGCCTTCACTCCCCATCAAAACCAAAACTTTGCATTGTGATTTACTGCAGAGTTCATGTTGTTTTTTTTGTTTTTGTTTATTGTTTGTTTTTTCCTTCCTGTAAAACAGCTGATGTTGTTTGTACTGTTAAGATATATCATATGGGATTAATGTAATGTCATGGTGCATTTTTTTTTTCAACATCAAAAGTGGCTTAGTGAGATTTTTAAACAAAAATAACATCTACATAAATGTGAATTAAAAACAAGTTAAAAGTGTGTTGAAATGTAGGTAGCTTAATGGTTTTCTACTGATTTTAAACTTTGTACTTTTTATGTGTATTTTGAATTTCCACAACAGATTGAAGGTAATGCACCGTGAAGTATTTTCCAGTTCTTAAAAAGTATTCAAAAAAATAAAAGTATGGAAAAGTGTTTTTTGTTTCTCTTTCCTTCCTTCCTTCATTGCACCATTTCTTCCCCTTTATTGTGTTCATCTTGTTTTGTATTTTCTTGTCTGTTACCTACTTCTTTTCTCGCTGTCCTCCTCCTATCAAAAGTCAGCACTTCACACCCTGATTTAAGTGGATTTCACAGCAGATGAGAAACAGACATTTAGAAATAGAGAAAATATTAATTTTCCCCAAATTGTTCAATTTATTAAGGATTGCTACAGATGCAGGAAGTGAGATTTTGTGTCGGTGTGGAAGCATCTTCTTCCCCTCTTCTTTACTTTGAAGAAATGTCAAGACTGGTTCCATTGAAGTAATTTCATGCTTCTGTGAGTCTGGCAGTAATCAGGGGTTAGTTTGACTCTTGAATTTAAGCCAAAGAATTTGGTCAATCATTGTTCATTTATGATTAACACAAGGGGCAATTAGACAGTACCGCAGTACCAAGTTAGTTTGGATGGCTTTAAGTCCCAAAGAAATTCATTCGACAATGAATTATTAAAGAAATACAATTTTTGTTCATTCTACAACATGTTTGTTAAAAATAAAAACATCTGAATGGAAGGCAAGTGCTTTTTTTTTTAAATCATTGTATAATACATCATTTGAGTCTTAAAATGATATTTGTTTCATTTGTATTTAAATGTTTGGTGAGGGACGGGGAGGGTAAGTTAAATGTTTAAGGTCTTCTGAATTTTTACTCAGAAATTTACTTATGAAAATGTGGCCAAATAAAAGTCAACGATATTTATAGTAAAATGTAAACAGCTGTTATCAGCTTGTGTGTGTGTGTGTAATATAAACAGAGGCCGTTGGCAGGCCTCTGTTTATATTACACAACTATTCTTCAAAAAGAAAACTTGAAGAAAAGTTTTCTTTTTTTCATGCACAAAAAAAACAGATGATCATCCACCATGTTACTGTAATTAGTATTAATCGGCGATAGCTGTTGTCCCCCCCCCCCAACCCTCCCTCCTAAAATAGTTTGTATTATTCTGTGGCTGCAGGGACACGACGTAAAAAGGGGACACTGTCTCTTTAAGGCGTTAAAGGAGGCGTGTAGGGGACGTCGGCAAGACGCGTCCAGAGTCCTGTGAATGACTGCCGCTGCGTGTGGTTATGTGACATTGTGACAGGACAAAACTCACCAGAACCAAGCGGTTCGGATTCGCGTCTGCAGGTGAAGCAGAATCAGAGGGCAGGGACTCGGGATCCGGAGATGCGTCACGGCGGCTGGTGTCTTTACCCACAGAGGAGCTGCGCGGCGCACCGCTCACTTTCATGAGATTACAAAACAGTTTGGCCACTCTGCAGCCAGCGTGTGAAACTCAGCCTCAGCCTGCCTGTGTGTGTGTGTGGGTGTGGGTTTTTTTCTTCCCCCTCCTCAAATTTCAGAAGAATGTGTTCACCTTAAAGGCCTGAAACAAAAAAAAAAAAATAAATTACTGTGAGCAGCGCAGGTGGATCTCCTCTCGCATGATGTACACAATCACAAGAGGTCCCAGCAAACTGGTCACCCAGAGGAGAACAGGTGAGTCTCCTATAACTTTCAGCAACCTCACACCTTAACTTTCCTGATTCTCAGGGGCGTTTTTAATCGTTTCTGCAGGACCCACTCAGCAGCTGGAGAGCAAAATAAACGACTTCAAGCACAAACAGACGTCCTGGAACATGCCCGAGTGAGCAAACCGATTCTTTTTTTTTTTTTTTTTTTACACTCGTTTAAAATGAGAGAAACCTTCAAGTTGCCAGAAATGTGTGTGTGTGTGGGGGGGTGGGGCGAGGGAAGGTGGGGGTGTTCTTTCACCTGCTTCCTAAACCCGAGGAACTTTCTGCCCGTCACGGTGCGCTCAAGTGAATCTGGGTGCAGCAGTTTAAACCTCCTTAATCCAGAACACACCTTAACTCTCTGCCTGTCGTTACCATGATGACTTTGAGGCAGCAGACGCGACCCTGAGTGTGTTTGAGTGTGACCTTGGCAGCACATGCTCCCTCTCTCCATTCAGCTGTTGCAATCCGACTTCTGCCCAGTCAAGCGTGCTCGAGTTAGTTTAGGTTCAAAGGGTTATTTATTTATTTATTTTATTATTATTATTTTTTTTTTTAACAAAATCTCTGATTTCTCTTTCCGCTTGCCAGCCTTCCTGCACCCAAGATAGTTTTCAACCGCCTGAACGGGAAGAGGCACCATCAGCCCGCTCAGGCGCTCCCCGCTGACTGCAGGCACGAGGAGGCCTTCTCCCCGGAGCACGAGGAAAATGTGAAGTTCATCTCCGAGGGTGAGGAGGAGGAGGACTAAACTGAGCTTTTCATCGTCTGCGCTGCTCTGGTTTCTGTGAATGACTTGGCTACTATCAGTTTTTTTTTTTTTTTTCCTTCCAAGGCGACTCCCACACAGCTGCTCTGACACTGATAGAGCAGAGAAACTCTCTCACACCCACATTTCACACTCGTCAGGGCAAAAGTGCTGAGAGGAGGGAGCTAGAGTGGGGGGGCTTTTGATTTCAACCCACAAGATGCTCTGATTGGATTTTGAAGGATAGAGAATTTGTTTGAGTCGAAACAGTCTGGGGTTTGTTTGTTTTTTTGTTTTTTTCCAACATTCACAGAATCCCCGTGTCTCTGGGAAACCTTGCTTGGCTCGGCTGTTTTTGCTTTCTGTCTCCTGCCAGTTGTTGGCATTGAAGCTCGGCCACAGCAGCCCATAAACAACTCCAGTAACCTTGTGTTTGATTGGACAAGGCCGTAAAGTAGAGCCAGCTCTGTAAAAAAGAAAATACTGCTGTTTCGTTCCCATCAAACCTTTTCAGTTTTTCACACAACTGCCACAAGTTTCAGTGTGTTTTAATAGACCATTACGAAGTGGTTTATGGTTTTTAAGAGGAAGGAAATTAAAGTCCAGTAAATAAATAAACTCCCTCCAGAAGTCCTGCAATAGAAGTCCTGTGTGAAATCTAATCTGAGCGTAAATGCACCTGTTCTGTGAGGTCAAGCTGCAGGCGCTTCCTAGAGAACATGTTAAACAATATTCGAAGCTTTGAATATCACGCAGAACAGTCAGAGAAAAGTGTGCGGCTCAGTTACAAACATGCCAAGGCGGGGCCTTTCTAAACTGACGGGTTGAACGAGGCCCAGCAGAGATCCAGAGTTCAGGGGGGAGACGACAGTCGGCGCTCCACCGATTTGGTCTCCCTTCACCAGGATGACCAACAATGTTTGTGAAATGGCCCTGTCAAAGTCCAGACCTTCATCCAGTTTTGAATCTCTGGAAAGAATTGAAAGTTCAGACAGTCAGTGTTCAGCCTGACTGAGCTTGAGTTGTGATGCAAAGAAGAATTGGTGAAATTTTCCCAAATATTCATCATTTTAGTTTTTAAGACAATTTTCAGATCATGTAAATCTCATTGCTCATTGAAATACACTGAAGTTTGTGATTATGCTTTGGATACGGTCGTAAATCCCTGCAGCTACCATAGATTTAATCAGTCACACTGCATGTGGCTGAGACTCTGAATGATTAAAAATACAAACATTTCCCTGCAGTGGCCTTTGTTCTGGTGGGCTTTTCCCCCCCCCCCCCACTTCCCCCATCCCTGTGGGTGTGTCACTTTGATGCAGAACTGTTTTCATATTTCTTTATTGAGCACTAATTGTTAGACATGCGGTTGTTAAAGAGAGCTGCTTTCATTCAGCTTGGCAGGAGGTGGTTCAGCAGGAGGAAGGTCGAGGAGAGCAGGACTCCCAGACGGCGGTTTACTACAAAGAAACATCTGCCGCTCCACACATGGACAGTGAGTGCAGCTGCTTGTCGTCTTCCTCCAGTTCGGCTACAAATGCACGAAACAGACAAATTATTCAAACGAAGAGCGAGCTTTGATTATGTTTTTTTTTTTTTTTTTTATCGTTTTTAAAAAGAAATTAGAGGCATTTTGCAAAGGGCGTTTTGAATGTGGCCCTGTAGAAAATAAGAAACTATTTCGTTTAAATCACTTGCACATTTTTAAGTCAATTTTTTTTTATTGCTTTGTTCATAAGCGTGTCAACACTAGAAGGCGAAACGCATTTTAATATCCAGTTTTGAAGCTCATTGCAGTTAACAGGCAAAGTTTATGCACAAGATATTTTACATGAGTTTTATGTTATCACAATGAAATCTGCCAAATGGTGACATTTTAACTCCGTAAAGCAAAGCATATCAATTGTGTACTTAAGACTTTTAAGTTTTAAAAAGTACTTGCATCAAAAGCAGTATTGAGGAATCCTTTGGCTAAATATTTTTCACATCTAAATACAAAATAATATTCTAACAGTGGACATGTTTTGTTAACTTATGTAGTTTCTGATTATGACCACTAGAGGGCAGTAAAGGCAGCAAAAAAGCCTATGAAAAATTAGTTTTTTGACCAAGTTTTTATTCCAATCACGATCCTGAACAGCATGATTTTATTAATCTTTTTTGGAGCAAAATCGCACAGCATGTCTTTAGGTTTTATTTTAAACCGATGCGTCCGATCCTCGTTTCTTCCTTTCCAGGCTTTGTGCCCATAGATCTGGACGAGTGGTGGGCCCAGCGCTTCTTGGCCAACATTGACAAGCTGTCCTGACGCTCCAGACTGGATCGGATGCTGTTTGCCAGTCAGGAGGCGAGAACTGAGGAACGGCTCACCGAGGGGAAATGAAGCCTGCTTCTGTAGGCGTGACAGCTCAGACGACCCCAGAGTGCTTTTGATGGACCGACGGCGCTGGGACGCCGACCCCAAAGCTGCCGAGAGCTACTTCAGCGTCTGAAAGACCGGTTGCATGATAAGGTTTCTGGTGGTGTCGATGGTCACAGCAGAGACGGTTTGAATGCAGTAAAATTGTTTTTTCCAAGACTTCTGGGTTTATCTTTTCTTCTTTTTTTTATTTCACAGCATTTGTGGTTCCCACTTTAATAGTTAAACAGCTTTATTTGGCAACTGATGGCACCATCCCTAATCTTAAATGTAGTTTATGAAATGTTTGGAGATTTAAATTTGAGAACAAGACGGGGAAACTTTAAAACTGACTTTCACACACCAGACGTGAACGGAATGCGAGTCCATCAAACATAAACCAAGACGTTTGTCTAAACTTCTCAACCAACCAGGCAGAGAAGCTTTGTTTTCATGCCGATTTGTGCAGCAACAAATTCCCCCGCAGCAGTCTGTATCGTTCTCCTGAACTGTCCTCGGTCAGCCTTTCTCGTTGCTGCGAATGCTTCAGGCGGCATCCAAACCGAGACGAGCCGTCAGTGTTTCTCCAGAGCTCTGGCCAGGAGCTCATTGAGGCGCGAGATCATCGGCCGGGGGTCGTCGTTCAGGCCGGCTGCAATCATGGCGTTGTCGTAGATCTGAAACGAGCGACGGTTTAACATCACCTAATCGGTTCCAGCTGTAGATGTTTGACATTTTGTTTGAAACTAGACAGAAACGAGCTTCGGTACCTGTTCCAGCAGCAAACCAGCCAGTTCAGAGTTTGTGTCCTTCAACGAGTGCAGCTTCTTGATCAGATCGTGTCTAACAGGTGAGGAGAGGAGTGATGGTTAGAAATCCTTACTCGTTTCTCTTGAAAGAAACAAAAACGGTGAAATCTGTGTCTTACCCGGCGTTGAGCTCCAGGGTGGGCTGCAGGATCTGGGCCCTCTCCTCAGCAGTGCGCGCCAGCTGCTGGGTTCGGAGGAAGTGGCGGGCCGCGCCCATCTCCAGCACCGTGATCATGGCGGGATGAGTGTCGAGACGAGGAGTCAGCTGAGCGTTACCAAAAAAAATAAAATGACATGGTTGTGGAAATACGATTTCAGTTCGATCCTGCAGCAGTATTTACATTTAGCATCACGGGGACACATTAAGGACAATCATCGAAGGAGTTTGCTGAAATGACTACATCTGGGTTAAAAGCTCTTGGGTGCATCATTCAAATTGGAAGATGAGTGGAAAAGCCAATAACTTTAGGGAGGGACCTGAACAGATGCTAATTTCATTCAAACTAGAAATGTATATTCATCACAAATACTGTAATAACATCAGTTTCATTTTGTGGCACGATAACATGCCAGACATCTGATTTTCATGGAAAGATTATTTGGAACTTTTCAGTCGTTGTTCCCTAATGTTGACATCATTCCTGCGGTTACCTTTACGTTTGTGACTCGGGGACCCAGAACGTTCTTCATCCAGGCCATCAGGTCGTCCGCCTGCTCCTGCGTCAGCCGCTCAGACGCTGCGGTGGAGAACAAGGCCGGGGGTTTACAGCCGCGACAGAGATCACCGCCCGCTCCGCCCGACCTCCACCTGAAGGCGGGGCTCACCTGGCTTGCTCTCCTCAAACTTCTCCTCCTTGTAGTGATCCACCACGATGTCCGTCTCCACCGAGATCAGCTTCTTCTTGTCAAACTCCCTGAGGTGAAGCAGGGTCAGCTCGTCGAACTGCTCGTAGCAGAACAGGACCTGCGAGCATCACCGAGTTAACCCTCATCTGGCCTCTCGCTGCATGAAAACATTTTCAGTCGCTCGTTCCGTCTCCCACCTCCATGTCTTTCTTCTTCATGGCCTCGAAATACGGCGAGTGCTCGGCCAGATGTCTGTTGGGGGCACACAGGTAGTAGATGTTGCGCGTGCCGGCCTTCATGCGGGATCCGTACTCCATCAGGTTGGTCTGCTGGCCGGCCGGCAAAGCGGACGACTCGAACCTCAGCAGCTTGGCGATGTCTTCCTGCAGAGCGACAGACCAGCAGGTGAGGACTACGCTCCTAAAAAAAAAAAAAGCCTGCTGTGCGGGGAGTAACGTGTCTAATGCAGCACCTTCACGTCCTGTTCCTGGGTGGTAACGATGCCCTCCCGCATGAAGAGCCCGTAGTCCTCAAAGAACTTGCTGTACTTCTCCGGGTCCTTCTTGCTTTGGTCCAGCAGGAAGCGGATCACTCGCTGCTGCAGGACATTTCGAAGCTTTCTGAAGGAGGAGATGCACATCAGCACATATGATCACCAGGATTCCCAAACACTCAAACTTTTCCAGATGGAAATTTCCAAAAGTTCTCGGCTCCTTTAAGACAAGCTGGAAGCTTAGTGAATTTACACCAGATAATATTTACACTGCAAAAACACACAAACTAACAAGTAACTTTGGAGCAAGATATAGGAGCATGTTTTACGTAAACAATTTATTAATATTGATTTTTTTTTTTTTTTAAAGCACCACTGGCAGATCATTTAATTTTTAACAAGGGAAAAAGGTCGAGTTATAAGACTTTTTTCTGGAACAGGTAGAAACTAGAGAGGAAGAGTAGATGGAAGGCCAACATTGATGTATCAACCTGGGACAAGATATCAGGCCAAACAATTAAATTCACCAGTTTGAGAAGAGTATTAAAACTCTTTGCTTTTAGCAATAGTTGTATCTAAAATAAATATATAAATCCCAGAAAATGCAAACAAAAATCTGAACCAAAGAAGCTTAGAGAGGGAGATTTGTAGAAACCCGATATCAACCTTACAAATTAGATTTTCAACAAGACCGTAAACATACATTTTTTTGAATGTAGTAAAGCTCCAGAACTTTAATCTATCTGGACTGTATGCTTTAAACCTAGAGATTCTCAGGGAGAGAATGAGCCACAATCAGAAAACAAAAGGTTTGAATTGAAAAATACTTCACTCTACCTGATGAGGGCGCTCTCCTGCAGCAGTTCTCTGCTCAGGTTCAGGGGGATGTCTTCGCTGTCCACCACACCTGCAGTCGCAAAAAAACAAAAAAAAAACAAATGGTTACATTCCTGACGTGACGTGTGAGATGGAGCTAAAAGGCAGAGCTGAGAAAACCGGCGGGCTGAAACGTTCGGGACGACGCAGAACCTCGAAGGAAGCGCAGCCACTTGGGCAGGATGTCGGTGGCTTTGGTCTGGATCAGGACCTTCCTGCTGTACAGAGCCACGCTGGAGCCCATCTCTCTGCTCACGTCAAACATGCTGGGTTTCTGTCAGACGGGACCGGGATCGGTTCAGTTTTATGCGATCGTAGACAAAAAAAAAACTAACTTCGTTCAAACATTTTTCTCATCAAATCAGCTAAAGTCGTACTTTTTCCCTCACTTTATTTCCCAACTTTCTCGGCTGACCTAAAATTTCACCAAAACACCCCTCACCGCGTCAGGGACGTAAAAGATGCTTCGGATGTTGAGCGGCGCGTCGGCGCGGTAGTGCAGCGTGTAGCGCGGCTTGTCGTAGGCCTGAGCGATGTAGCGGTAGAACTCCTCGTGCTGCCAGTCGCTGATTTCTTTAGGCTCCATCATCCACAAGGCCTGGTGGACAAAACCCAAACAGTAAACACTTTTGAAAGCAGTCGACAGGCTACAGAGTGTACTCAGTAAGTTTTGCGTTACAACACTGAAGATAACGGAAGGACCGAGGCTCACCTGCAGAGTGTTGAGCCTCCGTCCGTTCAGGAAGATGGGGAAACTAACAAAGTTGCTGTACTTTGTCACAACGTCTGAAACAGATTGGTCGTGGAGTTGCTGTATGAATTTCATTGCACGCAGTTGTGGTTCGGTCGATCGTGGTGCAGTTTGAGTTTTACCTTTAACTCTGTCCTCGGAGGAAAACTCCTTGCAGTCGTCTTTGAGGTGCAGCACGATTTTGGTTCCCTGTTGAACGCCGCTGGCTTCAGCGATCTCAAACAGTCCAGAGCTAAACGAGGAAGTGAAAATGTCCATTTTAAGTTTAAACTCTTTTTTACAAATATAAACAGAATAAACGTGGTTTCAGTGCTCTCTCACCCGTCGGAGGACCACTTGTATCCGGGAGCGTCCGGCTCGGTAGAGCGGGAGAAGACGTCCACACGGTCAGCCACCATGAAGGCGGAGTAGAAGCCGACACCAAACTGACCGATGATGGTGCTGCTGGCCTCGGCCTGGTTCTGCAGGGCATCTAAAAACGCCTGCAGTGAAGAGGCCAGAGGAGATGACGAGAAGGACGCAAACACATCAGTTACAAGACAAGTTCGACTTAGTTAATATAAACGCACAGCCAAAGCTCAGTCAGATGAACATTTATAGTCACATGTCTCCATAGCAACCACCACTGGGGTTCACTTTGCCGAACATGAGCACTGACCTTGGATCCAGAGCGGGCGATAGTACCCAGATTGGCCACCAGCTCCTCTTTGTTCATGCCAACTCCTGTGTCCTATCACAGAAGCACAAATTGTCACTAAAAAGTTAAATTCAACATGCAGCATCACACCACCACCACCAGATGGCAGCACGTATGAGAAGTCAAACAACAGAGAAGGGAGGTTTTGTCATGTGTTTAATATTTGGAATGGTTGAAATGTTCTTAAATCTTAACTTTATACAAACAAGTTTTCAAACCACTTGAAAATTTCCAGTTTTTTCATGCTACGGTCACCTAATTTGTAGAAGTTGTAGGGTTATCAAAATGTAGGAATCTGTGAAAATCGATTTTCTTGCCTATAATGTCTGAATTTTTTCATACATACGTGAATATAAAAAAAAAAGCTATTTCTTATACCATCATCAATAACTGAACTGCTCTAGATTACTTCTCAGAGGATGAATGCAAACAGTCTTTTAGTAAATAATTGAGCTTTATATGTATTTCAGGGAGTTACAAAACACTGCGATTTTCATTTCAGATGCAATTTTATCGCATTAAAGTATAAGCTCCAGTGGCGCTCTGGTTCACCTTCAGCTCATTTACTTATTTCATTTTATTTAACCAGGAAGTCCATTCATAACAGATACAAAAAAAAAAAAAATTCTTCTAAATCCTTTAGGGAATGGAAAAAAAAACTGCTGGTTGTACAACCAATGAAGCCGCTGTGCATCAATAGGGTAAACAATGTCAAAATTAAAATAAAGCCAAGATATCACAGGTTAGTAATGCTTAAACATGCAGTGCTGGGATAAATCCAACAGTATTTAAATCACAAAGAAAAGCAATAACAATAAATTTAAAGGCCAAGATAATTATCATCTGGCATTAGATGTGGGTACCTGAATGGTAAAGGTTCCTTTAGTGCCGTCAGTCTGCAGGTGGATTTCCATCGGAGCCGTTTCCCCACCAGCTGTGATCATTTTGTGTCGCAGCTTTTCCAAGGCGTCGCTCCCGTTAGAGATCAACTCCCTGATGAAAACCTGGCGGAATGAGGGTGAGTCAGGAAATGGATACAAAGGAGCGCCGACAACACTTGAACAACGTGGAGGAAATGTCTTTCACAACTTCTTACCTCCTTCTCCGAGTACAAAGATCTGGCAACAATGTCCAGAAGTTTCTTTGTTTCAGCCTGAAATTCATGTTTAGAGAAACCACCTGAAAAACATTTTTTGAAAGAGTGACACAGAAGCCTTGAAGTTCAAGAAGGAGAGAAAGAATAACTTTGCAGCTGTTCCAGGCACCTTGCACCGACTCCGTATCGGTGATGATGGTGTGTAAAGGTTCTTCTTCTGGCTCTTTCTCCACTTCCTGAGTGCTGTAGAAGGACTGCTGGCTGAAGCCCAGAGAGGACCACTGAGACCTCCACACAGAGGGCCGGCTGCTCCACCTCTGCTGCTGTCCAACCTGGAGATCTACTGGCATGAAGAGCACAGGGAAGAAAGCTGCTTACAAGTACAAATAAAGTATACACAACAAATAAAAAACATACACTTTGGACTTCTCAGGAACAAGCTGTTTTGGCAGTCTCTTCAAATATTGTGTAAATTGCGATGTTCTTTTTTCACATGCAATAGTTCAAAACAAAACAAAGAACATCTTGTAAGTTATATGTATGTTTAGCCACAGTCAGTGATGTTTCAGTGCAGCATCCAACAGGACATTTTACAGTTGTTTACAAGCTGAATGGAGATGATGCAGTTATCCTCATCACTCACGCTCAGTTAAAAGCCTATTTTTACTACAACTGACCTTGTGTAGTTTTCCATACTCGTGATTGTGTAGTCTTAAACTAACACCTCGATTTTAAAAAATATTATATTTCTTGTATTTTGTACTTTCATGAGCTACAAAACATGTTATTTAAAAATAAAAATATAACATAGAATGTATCCCTGTTTCACTTGGTAATAATTCAACTTAACGTTCAAATATAAAGAGTTGAATTGGTATGTTTTTTCAGTTAATAGCTATGCTTGCAAGGAGCTCAGTCTTTTTTTTTACTCGGTTTTTGTTTCCGAGTGAACAAAACAAATATTTAACATCACTAGCTGAAGATTATTAGTAAAAACATGCAGTTCCCAGTTGATGGAGCGAGGCTAAGCTAACTGCGCCACCTGACATAACACTACCTACCTCGCGAGACATTTAGCGTGCTCAGTCCACGCGCACAAGACGTTAACCGTAAATTGGTCCTGTGAGAAGAACCGAGGATGAGCCGAGCCAGGCCGAGGCAGCGGGACATATTGAGAAATGTTAATAAGCAGGTGGAGACCCAAAGTCACCGGACTGGGGGACACACGCTGACCGGTGAAGACCGAAAATGAGGCTGCGCTTGAAAATGACATCACCAGGGTGTCTAGAAATATGCCTGATGAGAATTGGAGAAGGAAGGTTTTATATTATTTCTGTTAGAAAACAAATGTATTAACATCTGTAGTTTTAATAAGTGTTCCATTAAAAGCACTTTTTTACTTTGCATTTATTTTGAGAAGTTAATGTTAACTTTTAAAGGATGCTAGTCCAGTGGCGTTGTTCTTCACTTACACTGACAATAAAAACAGCTTGGTGATTAAATAAATGTACTTCCCCGTGTGAATCCAGTTTCCCCAACTCACTTCCACATATGGGGCGAATATTCGTTTGAAATTGGCATATAATTTAGCCCAAAATAGACTTATCCAAAAGGTTACATAATGGTCCTATCACGACTACCTACGGATAACCAGGTGAAATAATTAGACCTACCTGAGTCGCCGAGCTGTAAAGTTGATTTATTTATTTATATATAATTCCAGGTATCATTTGGCAGCTGGCACCGACTGTATACCATTTGACAACTCTAAATCTCTGGGGTTCCTCAAAGCTTCATTATCGTACCGCTTTTATTCAGTATTTATATCCTCCCACAGCTCCGATTACGATGAAGAGATTTAATATTCATATGCTGATGAGCCACAACTACTATGATGTTAGGGGAGTGTCCATAACATCAATACATTTCCTCCAGCTTGAGAAGGGAATACATTGAAAATATTGGACGCTTTTAATTTTCTCTGGTTTCGTCATGTCTTCTTTACTCATAAGAGTCAGCTCATCCAAAATGGTGCTGCTACAGTCCAAGAAATTACTACACTGGCTCACTGGTTGTAAAAGGGTAAGTTTAAAATCTTAGTTTATGAAGCACTGAATGATCTTGAGTAAATTCATTTGAGAGTTGCAGGTCAGGGATGGGGACCCTATGCAGAAACTGTTTAAGATCTGAGACTTGGTTTCCTGGATTGTTCCTATAAAAGTAAAAGATTACCAGTTAATTTGATCAAATCTTAACCAGTCAGTGTTTTAAATTTACGACACACATTTTCATATGATGTTTCATTACTCCCTCAATGCAAAATTAACTCGCTTTCCAAAACAAATCTGAAACCCAGCGAGAACTTTCATATTTCAGAGAAAAGGGTGACATCCTGCCTGGGTGAAAACGGTTTATGTAGTTGGGTCCAGAAAGTGGAAGAAGGGTTAAGCTGCAGAGAATCAATAGAGAACCCCAGGCTGCGGCGTCCCAGATGGATTTGAAAATAGCTGTAAGGATTCTGTGACCACTTGGACGTAGAAGGATCTTTGTATCCTCCAGGAAGTGCCAGTGTCGCTGAGAAGGATGACGTCTGGGTTTCCCACCTGGACCGGCTGCCCTACGACTCGAGCTTGGATAAGTGGAAGACAAATGATGAATGGGACCAGAAGAGCAATTTCTAAAAGCTCTAAGCAATCAGTTTCTTCCTAAAATGCTTCTCCACACTTTCAATGTTTGAATGTTTGGTTGTGATAGGTTAAGAGACAGATTCTGTGGCACACAGGTTTATTTAACAATAAGGTATATAAGTACGAAATGAGCCATTTGAACCAGTTTATACAGTGATTTCATTCTCATTTTCTGCATATTTACAGTACTGTCTAGCTGCTTGATTTACATTAGAGAATAGTTCCTCATCAATTCAAGTTTAATGCGAGAGAAAAATGCTGCACAAAACTCTCCGAACACAAATCAGCAGTCAAACAATTACATATTTCCCACCACAGGCAAAACAGCATCAGTACTTAATGACAATTTCTTTAGAATAAAGAACAGACAAAAGCAAGGTTTGAAAATCTGCAAGACAATCGCTGGGATCGGGCCAGGTAAAAAGAAACATTCTGGCACCTGTGAACATGAACAAGTTTCAATGCAAGCTTCTCTTTCACCAGCATGTTGTGTTTGTGTGTGCAATAGGTATCCTAGGTCTATACAAATACGTTAATCTCCTTTAGACTCTGCAAACAGGAAAGAAATTAAGGCTTTCCTAAAGGCAGTCCTTTTGAAAAAAATGGCATATTAGAATAAATTAGCCAGGAACAGGAAAAACTGAGAAACTGGCGAAAAACTTCACAGACAACTTTACAGACTTCGCAACACAAATACAATATTTATCTGCAAAGGTACAAAATAAGGATTTTTTTTTGTTGTTTTAAGATTTTTTTTTTAAAAAGTCAATTGCAAATCATAAAAGAAAAATAAAATAAACCAGCAAAGACCAGGGCGAATTTCTTACAATGCTGGTCTGAACCAAAAATATATTCTTTGTCTTTGTTTTCTTTTCAACAGCAATTATTAAATCACTCTGTTTTCAGAAAAAAGGAGTTTGTGGTGTAAGGAAAGTTCACAGTCCGTAGGCCTCCAAAGACTTTTTCTAAAATCAGTAAATAGAAAAAGAAAATCTCAGCGGGAAACTGGAGCAGGCCTTTCTTTCTGTCTCAAAATGCTACAATCCTTCAACGAACCTCTCTAGCGTGTCTCCTGTCGTGTCGCCCACCATGTTCATGTCGTTGCTCAGCCCTCCTCGGTTTGGTGTGTTCAGCTGTGGGAGCATTGCGCTTTGCTCAGATGTTCCCATGTGTCCCTGGTCCATAGAGCCCGACATGGGGCCGAGGCTTGGGTGAGGGGAGCTGGAGTGGAGAGCCCCGTGCTGCGGCGAAGGCTGGGGTTGTATCCGCGGGGAGGAACCGGAATGGGGGGCTTGTTGTGAAGGCGGCCGGGGCGACTGCACTGGAGCTGGGGAGCGGACCTGGTTTCCCAGGGTGTTGGCCATGGTCTGACCAGGTAGATGAGCTCCAGGCTGGCCTTGGCCCTGCAGCAGATGAGGCTGAGGACTCATCGGGTTGGCCTGCCCAGGAGAGCCCATCTGCTGCTTCATCATCTGATTCTGAAGCATGCGTTGCTTGAGGTGGTTCGAGATCCCTTCCATACCCATGCCGGGCTGGCCCATCTGCGACATGGGAGGAACCGACCCCATCGGACCGGAGCCCCCTTGCATAACCAACTGCTGATGCGTGCGGAGCTGGGAGAAGCCTGGGGGTCCCTGCTGCTGGGGGGGGAACTGGCTGTGGCCCTGAGGCATTCCCGTCTGCTGCTGCATCTGCTGCATCCGGAGCAGCTGTCTGTGGTACTGAGGGCTTCCATTTTGAGCCGTATTCATCATCTGGCCTTGAGGACCCATGGGGGCCATACCCTGGGGACCCACCAGCTGAGGAGGCTGCTGCTGCGGAGCCATCCCGGTTCTCTGCATTTGGTTCATAGCTGCCATGGCCTGCATCCCAGGCTGGGAGCCCAGCAGGACCTGAGGGTTCTGCTGCTGGACCTGTTGCTGTTGCTGCTGCTGCTGCGGCGCCGCCTGGCTGGCCTGGTACTTGGCCGCTCTCTGTTTGATGAAAGCCGCCATGAGGTGAGGATTGGACTTAAGGATGGTCAGCACCTGCTGCTGTTGCTGTGGGGAGCTCGGAGACTTGAGGGTGTGCAGTAGTTCCTGCACGGCACTTGGCGTAATATTTCCAGGCATTACCCGGGGCATGTTTGGCTGCTGTGGTGTCATTCCCTGTTGGGGGGGCCCCTGAGGAGGCATGACACCAGGCATTTGGGGGCCCGACTGCTGTGGCATCATGGGCCTCTGCATGAGCGGGGACTGCTGAGACATGGGGTTTCCCTGAGCCTGCTGGGAGGCTGTGGGGCCTTGCTGAGGAGGGACCAGTGACTGATGGCCTTGGGCATTCTGCATTCCCACACCCCACTGACCCTGCGAAACAGCCTGCATCACCTGGGGGCCCCGGTGACCCTGCATCATCTGCATTTGGTTCTGAATGGGGCTCATCATGCGTGTCTGGTTCATGGGCATCCCGTTCATGGCGTAACCCGGCTGCTGCTGCTGCTGCTGTTGCTTCGCCTTTGCCGCCATCTCGATCTGTTGCGCCACCTTCATTGCTGCCAGCAGCTGCTGCTGCTGCTGCTGCTGCTGTTGCTGCGGCTGCTGAGGAGGAGGAGCCTGCTGCTGATGCGGCATGTTAGGCATAGGGGACAGCTGCTGATGGAGCGGCGATGACTGTGGCCCAGGTTTACCTTGCGGCCCAGGCGTGGAGGGCTGACTGCTGCGGCCGTTGCTGGGGAACCCTTGGCCCAGGTTGCCGGGGTTTGGTGGTTGTTGTTGCTGAGGGTGGTTAGGCATGGGCTGCGGAGTCTGGGGCGTGTTAGGTTGCTGCACAGACGTGGGGGTTTCTGGAGCAGATGAGGTAGGTGGAGATGGCATCGGCATGCCTCTTCCAGCCATGGTGGCCATTCTGCGGCGCATCATCTGGGCCTGCTGCAGCCTATGCTGCAACTGCTGCTGACGAAGCTTCTGCTTGATGTTGAGGCAGAACGGAACCGGACACTTGTTCTCCTGACAGTGCTTGGCGTGGTAACAGCATAAAGCAATCAGCTGCTTGCACACCGGGCATCCACCGTTGGTCTTGCGCTTGCAGCCCTTAGTGTGCTGAACCACCCGCTTCATCTTCTGGCAGGACGCGAGCGAGCAGTTGGCGTTCCTGCACTGGCAGGCGTGCACCAGAGACTGGATGCAGCGCTGGATGCTGAGGCGCCGACTCTCCTGAGGACTCTTCGAGGCCTCGCCGCTCTGACTGTTGCTGTCGTCGTCGATACCCAGGCCCCACTTCACCATCTGGTGCTCGTGGCCCTTAGTGTTGTAGCAGTTAATGCACATGTCATAGTCCTGATGACAGATGAGGAAATGCATGTTAAACTGGAGATCTGAGCATTTATCCAGTCTCTAAGCTCTGAAATGTAATACCATTTGAACTTCTTCTCACATTTACCCGCAGATTTCATGAATTAGGGTCTTACCTCACAAACAGTGCAGTGCCAGCGAGTCTCCACATGATGCTTGCATTCGTTGCATGTGTAGACAAAGCGGTCCTGGCCCTGGTTGTGCAGCTCCACCAGCATGCACATGGAGCTCCACTTGCATCTTCTGAGCGAACTGAACTCCCAGTGCTTGTCCCTGGCCAAAGTCAGGAAGGCGTCACGGCCGTCCATGAGGTCGCAGGTCAGCAGGGGGTCGGGGTCCATGATAGGTGGGAGGGTGTTGATGACAGGCCCCGAATGGAGGTGAATTACAAAAAATACCTAGAAAAGAAAAAAAGATATTGTAGCATTTAACAGCTGCTTGGCTGAATTATCTCTTGTAGGGTTCCCATTAAAGTTCAACTAAACCGCAGGTTTCTCACCTCCTTGTGTTTCTCCATGGTGGCGTAGAGTTTTTGAGACAGATCATTGGCTACATTTGGCATGCCAGGCTTCTTCTTATTGGATCGGCTGACGCTGCTCTTGTTCTTGTTGGTTTTCTTATTATTTTTCTTTTTGGCATTCTTGCTGTCAGCCTGGACTCCCTTGTAGGGAAAACACAAACATTTTGGAAAACGGAGTCAAACCATGATTGTGTAATTAGGCTGAGTGGGTCTACTTTCGCTGGAAGGTTTTATTAAGCCAACACTTCAGGGTGATCAAATCTTTAGTGCTCAGCTGATGGTATAAAACAAAGAGCTAAGTCAATCCAGCTATCTAACATACCTCTGTTGTCTCTGAGGAGGCCGTGTTCTCCTCCTTCTTTCTCTCCTCCTCCTCCTGCTCCAGCTCCTTGATGCTCTCCTCCAGCACATTAGGCCAAAAGTCGCCCTCAAAGTATGGCAGCTCGTTGGCACTGGTCAGCCTGTCTTCTGTTGCCTGCTTGAAAATGTCCTGAACAGAAACACAACAACTTCTTATCTCAAGCAACGGAGAAGCAGAACCACCACATCAGAAAAATCACCATGTTCTTGATTTAAAACTTCCCATTATTATCGTATTTGTGGTCGAATTGCAATTTTTAAACTGAAATGAACTCTAAAGAAGGCATATAAGCTACAGGCACAAATGTCATAGGAAAACAAAATGGGTTGTAAAAGCATGAAATATTAAAAACAGAAAAAAAAATCTTCCTGTTGAAAATAACCACATTTATTAGAGACTGGGAATATGCCTGTTTGCCACAAAGTATACAAGATTTAAAAAAATATATATATTAATACCCATATTTTTCCATCATATCAATCTTTGGATACACCAAAAACAAGCTGAATTTTTTCCCCCAATTTGTAAATTTTGCTCGTTATCAGTTTTTCCGCTTGAATTAGCTCCACTTAGGTGTGACATTATTCCCAGAGATTTAACATAAAATGTTTAAAAGTTCCAATAAGATGCTCATGAAAACTATATTCTTGTTGAATGGGGCAATTTTAACAATGATTTCTGTTATATTGATTATTGATAAAGACTCAGGCCATTTTTTAATGTTCATGTTCAGGCACAGTCGTCAACTTTCCTCTTATTTCTAAAGACAAACTCCTCAAACTTGTTTCACAACAGAAATTTCCACACATCTTTCTAAAATACATCGTTTTAAATTAAATGTCTCAAAGTGAATTATATCTGTCTTAGTAACTTTTTTTTTTTTTTTTGCTTGTTTTCTAACCTTGTAATCATGTATGATCCTCTCTGCAAACGCCTTGTCAAGCATCTTCCTGTACCACTCCTGCAGCCTTTTGGGTTTAGGGATCTTCTGGTCCGGAGGGTGGCAGTGGAAAATATAATCATCTCCTTCACTTGGTGGGCAGGCCCAAATGTGACCCATTACGTACCTGCTCAGAAAATACACAATGAGCACTACGTTCCTATACCACATAGGAGGAAGGTGAAAAACACAGGGTGCTTGGACTTACCCAAGTTTCCTCACATACTCCAGGTAGCCTATCAAGATCTCGTGGTACACTGCAGTCCTTAGCACACGTGGCTTGAAGAAGTGAACGCTGTCGAGGTATGATATGTAAACCCGTCTGAAAGAAAAACAGGGCAAAGCATTAAAAGCCTAAATAAACTGACAAATTAATAAGACATCTGTTAAGGTTTTTGTTGAACTGCAGGCATTACCTTGTGTTTGGAAAAGGGCAATCTGAGCCATACTCCTGTACGTGCATGCCGAAGAAACAAACGTCCACGCCGTCGATTTCCTCGAATGCAAAAAGTGCTTTGGTTCTGTAAGGGAAGCTCGCCACCATCTCACCTGAGTCCACAAACCTGTGGGCGCAACAACAAATAATCAGCCACAATACAAACAAAAGAAAAACACAATACATACAAGATCAAAGGGCAATGTAACTTTATCCATCTTGGGTGTAAGCTGCCTCACCTAGACTTCATGCCAGGCTTAATATCCACAGTTTTATCAGAGCTGGCAACAACTCGCACAAACACTTCACCAGCTTCTGGGTGGTTCTGCCTTTTTAAGTACTTGTTTACTCTGTCTTCAATGTACGTCCCCAACCTTGTAGTCTGCAACCCTGGTAAAACAAAACCATTTTAAAATTAATTCAGATCAAAGACATTTAGTTTAGTGTAAAATATTAACCTTTTTCTTTTTCTCACAAGTAAACTCACTTTTTGCTGAGAACTTGTTCTCCTTCCTTGTTTTTCCAGATTTTCTCAGGCAATTGTCACACACGAAGCTGGAGACAAATTAAAGATTTGGTCAACCTACAAGGCTTTTGGAAAATACAGCGCTTCGCAAAAGTCAATTGATTTTTGTCAGATCATGAGTAGAGCATAACAGTTGATTGATGCTCTTTTTTTGTAACCAATAAAATGCTGTAAATTGTGGTGAACATTTATATGTGGTCAACTTCCTGTTTTTGCAGATTCTTCTCTGTAAATTACCCAAAACTAAGTCAGATTAGACAGAGAGTGTCTGTGAACGGCCATTTTCAAATCCTGCCACAGACTGTCCGGTAGATTTTGGTCTGGACTTTGATTAGGCCAGTATCAAACATTAATCCACTTTGATCTAAACTATTCCAATGCAGCTCAGGCTATACGTTTAAAGCCACTGCCCTGCTGATTAAACAATTGTCTTCCAATATTTAACATAACTGACCAGTAGTCATCTCCATGGTAACGCCACAGCACGATACTGGCAACACCATGTTTTGATGGGGAGGTTATTAGAGGAACTAAACATGTCAGAGTAAAAGGGTGAATAAATGTCTAAAGAACTTTACTCTGTTTGTCTATCACATAAAATCGTCTGTAAGGTGGCAGTTGGGGTAGCAATACTTTTATGCTCCCATAAGAGCATATTTAGTTCGTTTTAGTCACGGTGTTGAAGAACAAGACTCACCCAGAGGGCCAAATGACATCGTAGTGCAGCACACAGATCTGATGCATTTTTCTTCCACAGTCTTTACATTCAACAAACCTACAAAACAGACAAACATATTTCATTTTCACCAAAAGTTACATCGAAACAGTCCACTCAAATACTGTTGAACTTCTTGTGCTGGCCACAGCGCACTCACGGTTCAGGGTCCAACGTATCGTTTTTCTTCTTCTCAAACTGATCTTTAGATATTTTCCTACACGGAAGAGAAACAAAGAATTACGTTGACGTTGGCTCATATGAGACAAGAAGATGACTCCCGGCAGGTTTTCGGGCTTGGGCCACTCACGTCTGCGGTTGTGCCGGGTCGTCGCCCAGGTTCACACTGTTGCCCTGGATCTCATTGAAGCACTTCTCACAATAGTGATACCTGTCGGCAATAAGGCCATATTTGGGTGAACTGCAGCCAGCACACACAGTAGCAGCACAGGTGGGAGAGCGCAGAGGGAATGGAGCGCATGGCAAGAAGGACGAACCGAGCATGGGCGGATAGACGGACAGATAGATGGACGGACAGACACACACAGGCAGAGGTACAAGTTAGTCACAACTGAACTGGTCATGATTCAGCGTCTCATGCAAACTGGAAAAAACGATGAGGAAGGCAAAATACTAAAAACTTTACGTTAAGAAAACGTTACCAAAAAATGTGAAATTATTTCAAACAGCATGCTGGCTGAATGGACACTTTCACTGTAATGGTTTATGACATGACAACATGCACCAGGGATGGTGGGAGTGGATGTCAGGTTGGTCAGAAGAGGCAACGATGCAATAACAAATACATAAGCTTTTATTTCGAGCTAACATAGACACTCTTCATCTATAAATGTAACCTTTAGTCTGCATGTAAAGAGGTGCATAACTGGCTAAAGGGGACATTACATTTTGACAAAATTGCATTGAAAGCCAATAGGTTAAACAATGATTCATGTAAATCTCTGGAAAATACTTGTCATTAAGATGGGAAACATCAAAGCATTTGCAAGAGTAGGAAACTGTATTGTGTTGCACTAAGGCGCAGTGGCGCATTCAGAACAGAAGGGGGGGCTTTGGTGCCAGATTCTTGTGAAAGTAAACCTTTGAACTGAGCACAGACTGATAAAGAAAGATGTCAGTCCGTCCTGTGTGCAACCCTCGATTATTACTATCTCATTACCTGAACGTTAGGGGGCGGGGGATGGGTGTAAAGTGTAAAGAGGCTTTCTAAACCTTTACAAGGATTCAAGTACAGCCCCCCC
>NW_015112712.1:595198-624893 GCF_001443285.1 Poecilia latipinna | reverse complement strand
TGTCTTTCCACCCTTCAATAAATCCACGAGCCCCCCCCCCCCCCCCCCCCCCCCCCGACCAGTGTAATAACACCCTCCTACCTGTTCTGGTAGCTGTAGTAGGTGCTGTCTCTGGAGATGGTACACAACTGTTTGCCGTAGCAACAAAGCGTCTGAGGCGAAAACTCGTACTGTTGATAAAAATAAGAAAATATTATCGTCCAGACTCCTCTGGAAGATTTCATCTGCGGTCATGGATATATGAATATAGTTTCAAATAAACAATCCGGTATCTAATTTAGTATGTCTGTCATTAAAAGCAAAGACATTTTTGAAATAAAACATTATTATTTAGTAAATACACTAAAATGCATAATTTCTTTAAGCATTGGGGTGGTGTTGTGAATTGCAGGTCCACTTCCCCAACTAGAAAAATACTGACCAACAAAAGCCGCTTGCAGTTCTGTTTAAAAGTGCAAATACATCTCAGCGGAAGCTTAAAATGATGAAAATCAAGTTGACAGCTTGACATCTGGTGTCCGTCTGGTATGAACGCTTTCAAATAATGATATCTCCACGCACTGCCTGAAAGGCCACGTGTATTTATTGAATTTTAAAGCGTACATTTGTATATTTTCATTTCAATTGCTCTAAAACATGTTGAAATTGTTCAGCATCAACTTCCATCCTCTTAAACTTATTCCAACTACAACCACAGACATTTTTACTGGCTCGGATTCTGAATCAGATTTCATTGTGGATTTTGACTAAGCCATTCTTAAAGTTAAATATGGTTTAATCTAAACCACTGCGACCTAATTTTTCCTTCCACCTTGCATTGTTTTTTTGTTGTTGTTGATTTATCACAGAAAATCTGTAATGAAACAGATTAAATGATCTATTGATAATTTCAATGAGTTACGGGGATATTAATCCTTTTTCAAAGCTCCACAACCGTGAAGTGAAGGTGCTGTTAATAAAAAAATAAAAAATAAAGCACAGCGTTGTGTTACCATCTCACCTTCCTGCCACAGCAGTAGCCCAGACCCTGCATGACGGGATCAATCTCTGCTTCGAACACCTCGGCCAGCTTGGTGCAGTACTTGTAGACGCGTGACGTTTTGCGGTTGTACAGCCAGGCGTTGTTGAACATGAGCCAGATGTCGTCCACGTACTGCCACGGCTCCTGGTACTGACCCGTGTCCAGCTTGCGTTTGATGGTGGATAAGTCGATGGGGTTCTTCACTATGTCGAAGTAGTCCTGCAGGAAGACGGGGGAGACAAAGATCCCAGTTCTATCACGGTCTGTGTTTCGGAATAAATAAGTCTGCTCAGGAAATTGTTGACACTTACAGGAATGCCGAGCACCATGGGGTCTACAGGTTGCCTGAAGGGTAGGGACTCGGGGTCTTGTCTGTAGAGGGCCTCAAGAGTGGGCATCAGTGCTTGTCTCAGCTCCTCTGGTTTGAAAACTGAATGGAAAACAACTCTTCAGTGGAACTAATTAACAGCTTTCTTAAGTCGGCCTAAACATTTATGTACACCATTTGTTTCGCAGTGGAAACAAGCAACAATCAGGATTTATTGATGGCTTAATTAGGCTTTTAGGCCAATTTAGGTTGGGTCAAACCTTTAGTAGTTGCAGTAATACTGCTTATATGTTCACAAATTCCAAACTGTGCGTTTAATGATATCGGTTTAATGTACTGCTACTTAGTCCAGGCTTAATCAGTTGGAGCATTTTAGATTCTTTAAGTAATGAAACCTAAATTCCTTAAAAGCTAATAAACTGTAAAGCTTTGTCCTCAAATTCTTCACTCTCCGTTTAATGCCGATCCTAACTTGTTAGCAGTAAAATGTCATTACCGTCGATCCCATTAATTGTCAGGGTTTGAGATGGACGTGCATAGGAGAAGAGCAACAATTGGAAAAAGTGCTCAGCTTTATGTTGCTATGTTGTCTATTTGGTATCAGACAACAGAAACATTGCCTTGGTGCGTTGCCGTTGAAAAATTTGAAATCTGGCTTTTTAATCACTCAGCGAACTCATCATTCCTGCACCGATGAAAACAATCCTCAGAGAGGTTGCAGTGACTGAAGGAAGGGCACTGACAGTCAGCCATGTTCAGTGTCAGTGAGAAGTTTGAAAACGGAGGACAGAAAACGTCTGCGGTTTGTTCCATATGCAACAAAGCCAGAAATTCAGCAGACAAAGGAATACTTGACCATTTGACACAAAAGTTGCCATTTTATACTTTCAGGCTTCCACCTCTACTGATGAACAAGTTGGAAATCCCAGAGTTAAGGTCAGGATCTACACTCTGGGGAATAAACACAAAGGCTGTGACTTTAATAATGTTACCTGTGCTAATCGCTAATATAAGTTGCTAAAGCTAGTTTAAAATGTCAGCTTATAAATAGATTCAGACACCAAGCAAAGCTATCCTATCTATATTGTGTTAAATGCAACATTGCAGGCGCAAAGGCCTTTTACCGACTAACAGCAAATTGGTCTAAAATGTTAAATATTATATAAGATATAGATATGTTACATATATACATATATGGGAGCTCTGTTTGACATTTTTAATCCAGAATACTAATTGTCCACTTTGTCATCATTCTGACCTTTTTATTATTACAATCCTGATTTACACTAACTGCTGTCATACGTTGCAGCGGCATGACGTATAAATAATTAATGGTGGGCTATAGCAGGGCCTCTATCTCCTTCTATTATAGCTTAGGAGAGATCTGACTTGAACAGAATCAGAAAAGTCTGGTCAAAGCTGTATGAAAATCAGGTTGTCAGAAACTGGTCCTAAAATGTTAATATTGTCAACAAATAAAACGTCAAAGTGGATGAGCAGTCTTACTTTTCTTGCGGTTCTGAGCAGTGGAAGCGGCTGATGTGCTGTTGGACGCACCGTCCTCCTCTTCTTTGGGTTCCACCTTCACCTCTGGCTTCTTCTCGTCTGTCTCCATCGGTTCCTGCTTTGGTTCTGCTGCATCCGTTTCCTCCTTCTTCACCAGGGAGGGTTTGGTTTCATCGTCCTGCTGGGTAGCAAGAAATAAAGCCCACATTTACCTTCACAGCTGTGCTCCAATTTCTCTTCAATGCAAAGTAAATGTACGTACTTCCATCTTCACATCATTTTGCTTTTTCCCAGACTTGCTGTCCTCCTCCTCTTCTTCTTCTTCCTCCTCTTTGACTTCGGATTTGACCTCGGAGATGCTCATGTCAGGCAGGGCCTGCTGGGAGCTCAGCTCAGCCACGGAGCCAGGAGTGGGTACTCTGTTATCGATACCGGCAGCAGCCTGGGACAACTTCAAGGAGTTAAAGAGACAAAATGATCACTACACTAATCATTTTATCAAATAAGGATGAATGATGAGAAGATTTTAAAAGACCAGCCAGGAAGTTGTATTTAAACCAGCGGCGGTATTAGCAGGGTTCGTACACTTCTCCCACTGTAAAATTTAAGAACTTTTCAAACATTTTCAAGGTAAGTTTTCAAACTAATACAAATGAGCTAAAAAAAAATTAACAGTTTCACTATTACATTACATCATTTATTACTCTGATTAATGTTTTGTGATGGTATTCCAAAGGGAAATGGTATTTGAAAAAATAACAAAATTGTACATTTTAAAATGTTTCTCACACAAAGCCAGAAACAAAACACTAACACCTGAGAATTTCAATAACTAACATATAACATTTATGTCAATGTTTATTCAGTTACACTGACCAATATGTCCGTAAGCCATTAGGAATAATAAATATTCGTTACATTGACAGAATACCAACAAATCTTAAGCTAAATGGCCTTCCTGCTTATATGTAATGCTTAAACATAGCATAAAAAGAAAGTTACAAAAAGCTTCTAAAAAATATAAATAATTTTTGTAATTCTAACCGACCTAAACCAAGAAAAGTTTGGTCTGACGTAACGTCAGACAGTGAGAAAAAACATGTTTGTATCGTTTTATTAGGTGTATAAAAATATCTAAGTAACACTTTGCAGATTTAGGCTGTTACTCCAGTGTTAAATTGCACTTTATTACAAAACTATGCTGTTTGAAAATCAAGCATTTCAAGGATGTTATACAGAAATCGAGCACTTCCCAAACCTTGAAAACACCAAATTGAAATTTAAGCATTTTCAAGGATTTTAAGCACCTGTACGAACCCTGTATAAGCCAGTTTTTAGCATTCAGGCAGAACAAGGATCTCACCGGTGTACTAGGGTGCTGAGGCTGCACAGAGGTGGGCTGCTGCATCTGGCTGGGGGGCTCAGAGGGAGGCTGCAGGGGTGTCAGAGGCTGGGAGGGGTCAGGGGGAGTGCTCATAGCTGCAGGGGGGCGAGGAAGGCTACTTGGAATGTGGGTTGGGGTGGAAGGGGGTCCTACTGCAGAGCCAGGAGTGGAGGGCTGCGGCGGCACCTGGGCCTGTGTGGGAGCATGCTGCTGCTGCTGCTGCTGCTGCTGCTGCTGACTGATGCTGGGTGGAGGGGGTGTGCCCCGGGCGGGTTGGGTGGTGGGTCCAGAGGGCAACTGGGAGCCCAGTGCATTCAGAGGGAGGTTAGAGGTTTGTTGTTGCTGGGAAAAAAAGGGAAGTTCACTATTAGCACTGCCTAGTATTTACTGGGCAGACGACTAAGTTTCATCCAACTTCACAGATCATCTCACCTGTGCAACGGCAGCCTGTGGCATAGTCTGACCCATGCTTATATTCACATTCATGGCTCCACCTGCAGCACCAGGATACTGACCCTGTTGCAGGTACTGGCCTTGGGCGGCTGGTTGAGACATGCTATTGGCATGATTACCCATCATGCCTTGGTTCGGGGGCATCCTGGATGGAGACATGCCCATCTGAAGAGTGGCAGAGATGACACAAACGCATCAGAACATCAACAAATGGATTTTTACAGAAAATGATTTTTACTCTGAATCTAGACCAGACTGCTGGAATCATAACCAAAGAACAAGATATTAATCAAAGACATCATTTAAAAAAAAACTGTACTAAAATGCAGAGGAGGAAATCAGTTTGAGTTTTTAATGAAAGAGTTATCAAGAAGGGAAAAAATGAAACGTTGAAGATTATTCTTTTCTATACAGCTGAAATGTGAATTATCACTATTGTGGATTATTTATTCAAATAAATTTAGGCTTCACTTTCCTTTATTTCTTTAGAACAAACAAAAACACCTAATGTATTAAAATAGTTGAAAAGGTGATTTTTGCAACGTGCTCTTGAAAGAACCCAACATAATAATAATAATCATAAAAGCTGGGAAACCAATCTCACCACAGAGTTCATGTTCATCTGCTGCGGATGGCTCATTGGGGAAGGAGCCCTCGCTCCCATGGGTGCCTGAGGCATCTGTGCATTCTGCATCGCCATTGGGTTAAACTGACTGATTCCTGTGGGAACATATTTATGTACAATTACATACCTCTTCAGGGGAGTTGATGTAATTTAATATTTCAATGCCCGAATGGGCTGGCAGGGGCACTAAACAAACTGAATGAAAGAGTGGTTCAACAATCTCGGGCTTTACTAAACAGCTTCATCAACATAGTGTTTACAGTTATAGGTTCTGATATTAATTAGAAACATGTAACAACTTGATAGACATACCTTGATCCACCTGCATACGGTTCATCATCTGATTTGGCATGTTGGGCATTGTTGCAGGTCCATCTGCAGGGAGGCAAGACAGAAATATGCTTTATTAAAAGTTGCTCTTCGTATCTGAAAACAAAGTGAGTAGGCTTTAACCAACAAGTCAAGGTGTTACGGGTTGTTTGTACTAACTTGGAGGTCGAACGGCCTGTGCAGGGCCCATGCTGTTGGGCTGAGCCATACCAGGCTGCTGGGGTCCCGGCGCTCCCACCATGATCGGCTGTTTCTGCAGACGCGAGCGTCTCTTCTCCTCCAGCTCCTTCTGGATCTTGTAAATTTTTTCTGCCAGGAAGTGGTAGTACTCATCCTAATAAGATGGACAAGAAAACCATGAGATCAGAAAAGGTTAAAAAAAAAAAAAAAAAACAATCATTGAGTTGAAATGATAAATAAAACAACTTAAGTGTATCATAATACCCTGCTGTTTGCCGACTCATACATGTCTCCCTCAACTTTGCGTGCATAAGCCACTAAGTTCTCCATTCGCCTGTCCTTCAGAGCTGCAGGGTCTGGGGTCGGGAATATGGCTTGTACTCTGCAGGATGAGAAGCTGAGTTTATCTGCTGAACAACAACATATTCTACAGACACACCTGCTTATGTAGTAGACTTACAGTTTGTGCACTAGATGGGAGCGCAGGCCCTGAGTCACATGTTCATGCCAGGCCTTTCTTACCCCTGTAGCAGAGAGAGGGGTGGCAGCAGGGAGATTTCCCATACCTTCTACCTCTGATCCATCTGGCAGTAGCTGCCTGCTGGACAGAAGAAAGGTTTCTCTTTAGGCTTGTTTCATGAAAGAAGCAGAATATGGACAGAGACCAAGAAAATGTAAGGATTGAGTCAAGTAGAAATAATAAGGCTCACTTGTTGAGCGAAGAGGGAAGCGGGGAGTCGGAGAGCAAGCCCGTCTGGTCCGAGGAATGGCTACCCAGGCCTCCTGCCATCTGGTTCATCTGATTAGTGCCTGATATTAACGCACGTTAACATAAGTTTACATACAAGCACAGTGACTGATCAGTTTGGTTGAAAAGCAAACAAAAAGAAAACATAAATAAATTCAGCTAGAGGCTTTTTGGTTTCATACCGAGTGGGTTCATATTTCGTAGCTGCTGGTGCGCCTGGGGGTTCTGCTGAGCTGGACCCTGACCCTGGACCTGAGCAGGGGAATGGTTCCCATACGGGAGGCCCAGGGCTGCGTAGGCCCTCTGCATAGAGCTGGGGTCGATGTGTGTGGGAGCGCTGTTGATGGCTGTGGCGCTCGGCTGGCCGGGTCCGACTGTACTGATGGCGTTCTGCAGGCTGGCTCCGGGAGAGCTCAACATGGCTGGAGAGAGAGATGAACACACCCACTGTTTGGTAAAACTGAATAAAAATGGTTATTATGAGGTTATTAAGTACAATAAGCAAACTTTGCAACTTGTAATTTAAATGATCTATATCAAAAATGCTTGTCAAGTATTATCACAAAAGTAATCAGTCCAAAAATGAACAAAACCCAAAAAGAAAAGAAAATATGAGTTAGAAAACCTTGCATCTTGTGCTTTTGTTTGCTGTTATTTATTAAAACTTCAAAATTAATGTTGCTGAATAGTTCATATCATTCTGAATCAGAGGGGAAGACAATGACCAAACATTGAACATAATCCAGATAAAATATAAAAGCATACAAGAGCCATCTATGGCTTTTGTATGTTTTTAATTATTGAAACATATATAATAATGGATGTAAATGAGCAGGGGGAAAAAGAAATAGAAAAAAAATATTGATTAAAAAACTGAATTATAAAAACTGAATTATAAAAATGTAGCATCTTTTTGGCTTAAAAAACACAATAATGCTCGCAAATTATTAATTTCCACATATTAAATCTGTATTTTTGTTAAATGAACACATAATAAAGACATAAAAATTAAGAAGTTAGAAGACCTATAAGTAACAAAACATTTGGCATCGATGCATTTTTGTCTGTTCTTAATTATTCAAAAATCCCAACCAAGAAAATCGTTATATCCCAATATTACTTAATTAGTGGAAAAAATATAATACAACAAAATGACCAAGTTAAATTAAGTTGATAAAATGAAGAAAACAGAAGAAAATCGCATCTTTTTCTTGTATCTTCTTTTGTATCACAAATGTTGCTAAGCATGTTTTATTTCAATAATAATCAAAGTAAAAAATGTAAAAATAAAAATGAGTTAGAAAGATATAATGCTCCACAAGGAAACGTTTTCTCCTTTTGACTACTTTAGTCATGAAAATAATTTTAGTAAATGAGTAATATTTTAAAATAATATAAAAAAAAATAAAAATAAAAAATAAAAACAGAAAATGGCAGCTGCAGAAGGTCTCATATAAAACCGTGCAGCTCCCTGCTGTGTTGATTGCTGACAGTGAGCATGCTGCCTCTGTGGGGGATTTAAACCTGTCATAGTGGCTTTTAACCAATTAGAAAGCATGCTGTCCTGAGACCCTGCCCCCCGCTAATAGCAGAGCCACCAAGCCCCTCCCTGGGTGTCACATTACAGGCCCTCCCTTTCTAGAGGAATCCTCTCACCGTTGGAGCTCGGAGCTAGCGAGCCAGCACAGCCGTGCAGCAGGAAAACTCGGCCTGCAGGTGGCACCACTTCATGATACGCTCACTTCCTTGAGGCTTGCTGGTGTTTGTTGAGCGCTTCTTAAAATGTTTTAATAAAAGCAACAGAGCAAACGTTCCTGGAGTTACTTACGCTGCTGATTTCTCTTGTCACTTGCGTTCTTTAAAGGCAAGCAGACCGGGCAGTCGTGCCGCGTACAGTTCTTCCAGTGAGAGATGATCTGTCTGGATGATGCACAGTGAGCCACTGAAGAAAAAAACGAAAGCAAACAGTAACTCTCAGTGAGACGAATTAACAAGTAAACCAACACACTCAAATCAGCCAGGATTAAAAATATATATATATATACATATATACGAAATCAGCAATTCAAAATTAATTACTCAACATGCTGTAAAACCATGAATGTACCTTTTAATTTACTCGAACAACTGAAACAGCATAAACATTAAAGTTCAAAGTTCACAGACCCTGGGTGTCTGATGGGGACCAGTGTCAACATATTAAATGTAAAACAACCGTCCTTCCAGCAGTTTGAAACGATTAAATTAATGTTTGCTGATGTCGTCAGTCACTAGGGTTCAGCCAGTCAGCTGAGGTAACCGGCTCCACTAAAGCAATAAAACACGGACACGCAGGCGTTTTGCTATATACTCTGGGAAGTGGGGTAACTGCCTGGAAATCGCACTCAACAGGCATCAAATAACCCTCCTCCAACATCTGTGCTCAAAGCACTTTACACACAAAACAACTGCTGTCTGTATCTTCTCACGTAAAGAACAAGATACGCACAGCAGCCGTTTTATCGGGCGAGTGAACCGGTGTAATCACTTGTTAGAGCAAAAAGTCAATCTACGGTAGCACCTCTGTTCATTTAGGCATCTGGAGATGGAGAAGAAGATGGAGATAACTAGCTTAAGTTCAAAGAGAGCATCGGAATAGAGAAGGGTATTGGTGACAGAGAACCTGGTCTAGACATATGATTTTAAGGCAGAAGCGTCTCTCTGGTTTATAAATTTTACAAATCATTCAGTGAAAAGCAAGTATGTGAGTGAGAGGAGAAAGGGCAGATCACTTTTTTTCAAGATATGCAGAAAACCATCTATGAAGACACAGCAGGTTGAATAGATGCACCAGATCATGTCAGCTAACAACAAAAAAGTGTGGCGACAGTTCAACTGGACAATAGTGCTTTGGCACACTTTGGGCCGTTTTCCATCATTTAAAAGCGACAGCCTACCCGGGTATTACTGCTGATGATATCCAACCATTTATGACCAGACTTTCAGACAGACAGACTTCTGATGTCTACTTCCATCTGGGATTGTCAAAATATCCAAGATTTCAACAAAATCAATACAAAAAAAAAAAAAAAAAATTTATTCAAATGTACTCATTTTTGTTCAAATCTATCTGATTCATTTATAATTGCTAGACTTCTTCTGGCAGCAGAGCTGCAATAGCAGACACTGAGCTCCCCCCCTCCCTGCAGCCGCTTACCGGGCCCAAAACAATGAGCTGCTTCTGAAAGACTGAATTTTTTTAAAGAAGTTGCAGCTGTACTGAAAATGGTAACAAGTATTGAGAATTTTCTTAGTACCGGTATCAAGTTTGCAATGTGTGTACTGTGACAACCTTTCACTAAGGAGGAACCCAGCCACCCTGCAGAGTGGCTGGGTTCCACTCTGCAGGGTGCGAGCCAGGGTGGCTTTAGTTTGAATATGACCAAATTAAATGTACCAGTAAATTATGACCTTTGCTATTCGGCTCAAAACTGAAGCATAAAAAAGTGACTGCACTACTGCAGACAAGACAAGAAATGAGCAGAAGCTAAAGTTTTACATCTCAACCAGCCCTGAACACCAACTGGCCATTCAAAAATCAGAAAGAAAATCCAATCGGTGAACACACCTTAATACAACACTCTTTGGTGTAGATGCTGTCACTCAGACAAGAACAAGATGTCTATTTTTAGTGCCAGTGAGGTGTTATAAGGATGTCAAATATATGTTTAAAAAGCTTCTTAAAAAGAAACTATGTTCTTCGACTAGCTGTTCAGTGATTCATTTTGGCTGGGAGAGAACAAGATTATCAGATAACAGGAAGGCTAAACGAAGTAAAGCTCCTGTTTTCTCCATCTGAGCTTTCAACCTCGGTTTGTTTTGAAGAATGCCTGACTGAGAAATCAAACAATCAACATTATCAAGGGAAAACACTCAGACAGCTCTGTTTTAGTAATGTTAATCGTTCACACCTGATGCTAACAAAAATATGTCAACTCTAATTTTTGGATTTTTTTTTTTTTTTAATATTAGTAAATGTTTATTATTGTAATTTTTTACTCACCCTGGCAGGACTTGCCAGCCTGGCAGTGAGTCATGTGGTTGAGTACGTTCTTCATGGTGCGGCAGTGAGGCAGCGTACAGGCCCTCACTTCTCCGTTGGCCTGTTCCCGCCGTTGGCACTTGTGCGCGTGGAGCAGCAGGACCAGCTGCTGCTGAATGAGTTTTCGTTTCTCAGGGTCGGCAGTCGGCCCTCCAGATACGCCGCCGGCCCCCGAGACCATGCCCATCGATGCTACCTGCTGCTGCATCTGGGCCTGCGAAGGCGTGCAGACACACATGGTTATTATATTACTCCACTGTCAAATGTTGCTCATTTCAAACTTTAAAAGTGTGTAAAAAGAAAATCATGTGCATAATAAAACGCAAAAATTAAAACTTGAGGTTTGGCATTAGCAGTTTAACGAGAGAAGCAGTTAAAAAAAAAAAAAAGATCAAAAAAAGCATAGAAACTGAAGAAACATCTAAGGAGCAAAGGCAAGCAGCAACAACAAAAATAAACTGGAAGTCTGATGTAGGAATGTTCATCCCTAGAAATTGAGGAAATGACCTTTAATGCCAGAAAAAGTCAGAATTAAAAATCACCAAATGTTCTGTTCTCTTCATATTTAAATGTCTCTCAGTTAAACTGGTGGTATGAAATGAACCAAAGAAGTGAACTATTGAGGTTTTTACACCCCAATTTTAACAACAGCTGAATGCAGACATTGTGAAGTTTAAGCTGTCGAGCAAAAAGAGGATTACCACTTAGCCACACTTAAATCAATTAACAGTGGTCATTTTAGTCTTAGTTTTGCTTCATCAGTTGGCAAAACCAACAGAGTTGCATAAATCCTGCATTTTGTTTTGAGTGTTATTAAAACCTACAGTTTATATTTTAAAGAAATTATGAAGTAAAGCATATATTAACAAAATAAAACCAACACTGAACTGTATTTTTTTTTTCCCTACAGCATTGAAGGATGACTTCAAATACGCAAATCAGACAACAGGCAGCAGGTCATGCAGGGGCTAAAACACTCACCATGTTTGGCACATTCCCAGCTCCCTTTAAGTCAGCAGGGAATGGAGGCAGGTTGTTAGAAAGGGCCGTCTTGTTCTGGAGTTGTTGGGCATTGACCCCCGCTGTCCCCATCTGCTGCACCCCGGCCTGGCCATACTGCTGGCCGAACGGAGCTCCTGACATCACCATCTACAGAGAGCAAACAGGACAATGGCTGGTCACAGGCCGAGTCTCAGCATATCGCAGTTTCTCCGTTCCTGCCCAAACATCCGACTGGTTAAAATCAGGGAGCTTGGCTGGCTTTCTCTCACAACAAAATAGCACTTCTTAAAAAAAAAAAAAATAAAAAGATTTTTGGATGGTTAAATTTACCCAAACTGCCAAATTTGGGCCATGTGCAACTAAGTAGAAGTAAGTAAACCTATCGTCCATGACGGACCATGACATTTCTGTTCAGTCTTGGACGAATGAAATTACGAATTTCTGAACTCTGATATTCTTTCAGTTTCACTTATGTCATCGTCTAGTAAGAAACATACGCAATTGTGTAACTAATTAAATGGTGGAAACTTAAGGGGAGTTGGGATTTGTACTGATAGAAGTGAATCCACTCTCCCAACATCATTTCAAAAGAACAGCTGTGGTAATATTATCTACCAAAAACAACTGTAAGATACCAACCATATTAAGGATAAGGTGTCAATTGTCCATTTTTGTGTTTTTCACTAATAGCCCATAATGCAGGTGACTCACTATTGAAAAGTTATTTCAATTTACTAAAACCTGAATAAATTATCTTCAGCTATGGCTGGGTGTTATTAGGAAAACATTTAGATCATTTCATTTAGAGTGCAATGATGATGCTGACTGCACTTAACCCACACTGACTTATCTTAGGTCCCGTCCACACAGGAATGTTTTTTTCCTAACAGGTTGTTGGTTTCAAAAGTACCCATGTCGACACGGAAACACGGAGATCGTCCCAAAACGCAACTTTCAATCCCCCAGTAGCGCAAAGAGACATGTACATAAAGTCTCAACACAATGTTGGCAGTAAACGCAATAAGAAAACAAGAATGCCAAAGGTGCAGAGCATCCCATCAAAAATACTTCTGAGCATTTCTCCTACCGTCACCCCAAAAAGATCCAAGGTTCAAAGTTAAACATATATCTAAAATATGTAAATAATGCCAGATGATCACATCATGAGCTATTTCTGTCCCTAAGTGGTCGCTCCTCTACTTTCCGCTCGCTATTATGAAATTACGAATTTTATAAAAGATGGATGAAAGGGTTAGATCGTGCAGATCATGTGCTTGCGTGCTGGTGAATACACACAAACAGAAAACATGTTGCAGAAACTTGCAAACCGAGCAAGCATATCTGTGTCTTTTCAAACCAGCTCATTTTCATTTTGAGGGAAGCGCTTCCTTTCCTACCTGAGAGGAGCAAGTCTCAGGTACAAACATATAATATAGCCCAAATGCTTCACGCCCTGCTCCTGACAAACAGCAAAAATACAGTCATCATCACTGAATAAAAGGTTTTGACCTGGCTTGGCTGTCGGAGGGGAAATGCTCCCTCTGGCAGTATAAGACTGAGCTTCGTAAGGAAATATGTACATGAGAGAGAGAGAGAAAGGTACAGTAGACAAAGACTGAAAAGCGCAGAGAGACAGAAACAGGCAAAAGATGAGATAAAGACAGAAGTAAGAAGATAGATAAAACTATAGACACGAAGAGAAACATATAAATACATTAGAGGAAGACAAATTCTCAAATTTGACGTATTCAAGACGTATGTAGACGTATTCAAGACGTGTTCAAGTACTTCTTCAGTAGCTGTTAAATATATTTAGTTTGTATTAGCGGCTGCTACCTGGATTCCATCAAACAATTGCTCTACAAAGTGATTGCTGCTATGAAAAGAAAACAATGAAAAACTTACCTGTCTAGGTAATTTTTGTCTTTGCAGAACCCCCCGGCCTTAAGACAAAAGTCCCTAGGGGAAACACTGTTCTTTCACAAAATCCAACATAAAGCCTATTTTGAAGTGTCATAATATGTTTGGTACACACAAAAGATAGCAGCCTAGCAAAGGGGGAATTTCCCAATTCTAATTCAAAACAGAAGCTTAATATACAACCATGTGTTTTGTTTTGTTTTTTGGTATCAAATTCATTCTTCTCAACGGGCATTAAAATATGGTCAACAAACTGAAATTGTTTTAATTTTCTAAATGCAGCAATAATGTGAAGTAATGCGTTTTCATTTTTCAAAATCAAACATTTACATATATTTCCTCAACATATGACGGATAAAACTGGGACCAAATCAACAGTTTTCTGTCCAAAAGTCACATTCTGGCAGAATGCTAATGGTCCCTGTCAAATACACATATACTCAATAATCTTTTAAGTTCTTGACAATCAATGTCTGGAGATTTTACGACATTATTTCCCCTTTATGTTTTTAGATGGAAAACACCCACACAACACGGTGCTGCCACCCCCATACTTCACAGTAAGAATGGTGCTCTCAGGCTTTGAAGCATTTTCTCTTTTTCCTCAGAATGTAGCAATGGCCATTATGGTGTAAAAATTCTAATTTAGTTTCATCAGACCTCAGGAAATGTCCGTAAAAATTTAACTCTCTCTGTGTGCACATTTGTAATCTGTAATCTGTCTTTTTATGATGCTTTTTGACTTGGTTTAATCTTAAACTGGACTCTTTTGACTGTGGCTGATGATGTTTCTGGAGCTGATATGCAAATTTTGTTGCTCTCTGACACATGCAACCCTCCCAGAAAAGTAGGATGGTTGGATATTCTCACACAGATGAACATGGCACCTTCAGTCATCTGGAAAGTTTATCCAAATATTAAGGAGAATCATGATAACTTGGCTGATTTCTTGAAATACGCAGTTTTTCCTAAATTTCACTTGAAGTAGTCAACATTTTGAAGAAAGTAAGAATTCTCAAAAACTAATAATATTTGGCATTTAATAAAAAAAACATGTAGGGCAGAGAAAAAAAAGTATTTTATACAATTTATGTGAATACCTGGTTTCTTTACAAGGAGCATCACATTTCATAGGAATGGGTATGTATATTGCATCATTTATTGGTCTTTTGAAATCTATCCTGCAACAATGGGGTCCAACTTCAACTGACTGACTGATCCAAAACAGATATGTTTTCAGATTCATTTTGTTTAAAGTTTGATAATATAAGTGTATCAATAAATGCACTTACATTTAACAATTTGCAACAATTGTGCACTGCAAAATTCTAATGTTAATGTTGACAGAAGAGGTTTATTAACAGATAACTTATTCTGGTTTTACTTCAAAACATAAAACACTTCGATATATTAGAATATTACGATAAAAATCATTATCACCACTCCCTACTATGTAAGTACTATAGTGGAGTACTTACATTTTGTGGTATATTTTGTCTGCATTAGCACTAGAATGGTTCACAAAACAACTCTTATGTATTTTAAAGTTACCGTTTCATTTCCATTTAATATGAGGAATAAAAGCTCTTAGCTGAGAGATTTGAGCAGTGCCTCCATGAAAATTAGCTTGTGTTGCTAACATTTTTAAATGCAACACAGGTAAAGGCATGCTAAGCATCCTTACTTGTTGGCAGGATGTTCAGCATTTTTCTTTCTCAATTAAGCTTTTCTATAATTAGTTGCTCCCAATGTAAGGATTACGTATTTTCTTCAATAACTGGACCACTGTAAGGAAACTAGAGGCACATGGAGCTCAAATCTATGGGAGGAAAACAGTCAAAAAGAACAGAAGTGGATTAGTACTTATATTTTTAAGAAATTAATTAATCCAACAAATTTAACAGACGTTCCCGGCATAAAGCGGTTTGCTGCCGGTCCCGACTTTCTTCTTCTGCCGTGGCTTAAGCAGCCCGACAGAGCAAGCCCTGCCCAGGCTAAAGAAAAACGGTACGTGACACACACAGAGAAAGACCAGCTTGCACAACAAATGAGCACTGCACCGCTGCCTGCCTGCCTGCCTGCCTGCCTGCCCCTCCCCCTCCCCTGCACATAAAACCCACAGATGCTTGTCTGCCTCTCATTCACACATCTAGCCTCTCCTACCAATGGCTTCTCCCACTTGATGAACTGCCTTTATCAGGGGATTGTCGGCCGGGGCAAGAGGAAGGCAACGCAGCAACGGAAAGCCTCCAGTGCCTCCCCTCCCTCAGCTTGTGAGCCTCGTTTCTTCAAGTGTTGTTAATAAACTCTTACAATGCGTATAAAACTTTGCATGTTCATTGTCCTCAAGTGTTGGGAACTTCCTAATCAAGTTCTTATATATTTAAGCTAAACATTTGCCTCCAGGGAAGGACAGATCAAATGGACAACTAAAAGTGATGAACAATAAAATTTGGTCTTGGACCTTTTCAAACATTCAAAATGGCTTCTGTTTACTCAGATTTTTTTTAAAATTTCTACTAAAATTGTTTGCATAAAGAAAAGAGAGAAAACGACAGTCTTTTTAATTTCAAACAGAAGCCAAGAACACAGGCTGCACAACTTTCTTTAGACATTTTTGACACTTTTACGCAATCTGCCAAGTAAATCAAGATGACGCTTTGGTCTCGTGCCATTTGCAGCAGTTTTTAGTTGTTCCACAGTCCTTTCATTTTTAGATTACAGACTGGCTCTGTGAGATGTTCTGACCTCGTTTCAACTTTCTCCCTCACCTGTCTGCTGTGTGTTTTGGTCTTCAGGATGGAGATTCCTCACTAAAGATCTCTAATAATCACTTTTGAGGCCTTCCCATAACAGTTGCGTTTAGACTTTAAGCTGTGCAGATGTGACTTCGATTTAATTATTTAACTAGAAAATTGTAGGCGTAGCTGGTCGCATGGGATTTCATTTAGGGGCATCATATTAAAGGGACGATGAATGCAAATGCATGTCCAACGTTTTAGATTTTTATTTGTTGCACTGTGTAACTTTCCTCTCACTTCGCTCTGCCCCAACTAATTTCGATAAGACGGCGTACAAAACGGCATCAAATCAATGAATTTCTGAAGCACATAGGGAAAAATTAACTTGCATACGTCTGCACAGGAAAGGAGGGGCTTGTTTCATGTGGTGACGTCTGCTGTAACAATGTCAGCGAGAGCTAGCCTGTTGGTTTTAATCTTGGCTTCCTTTCAAACCACAAAGCCCTGTATCTCTCTGACAAGCGGAGGAACAATTTCTCGCATTGAGCACTTCAAAGTGCTTGAAACTGTAGATATTCGGAGACAATAAAACCAGCAGAGCACAATACAAACCGCTGCTCATTCAAAGATCGCAATGCACGAATGCCAAGCAACGAGTTTTCAGCAACATTTTCACAGCTTGATCCAATTTCATATTGCCAAGATGTGAAGAAGGCCGCAATTAACAGATTGATTATAAGATTGAATGTTAGACAAAAACAAAATATAAATGCAAGATTACAATGTAGAACAGGAAAGGTCTAGCATATGAACGGTTGTTGAATGACACAAATCCAACTCAATAAATGATTTAGTTTCAAAATAAAGAAGATCAGTTTTAATGCGGGTTGTAACTTCAGGTCCACGCACAGACTGCTGACTTGACTGTTTTCTAGCAGACAGGCACCGACATCCTCCACAAGGAGGCTGAGCCAGAAAGGTCATAGTTAAAGAAGCTGACTGTTCACGATATGCTGTATATAAACTTAATAATGGGAAGCTTCGTAGAAGACAAAAGTGTGGTGAATACAAAAAGAACTATTTTAAATGCATTATAAGATTACTGGTGTTCATTAGCTGTAAATCAATCATGAAAATGAACAGAAATGCTAAAAGACAGCACTGGGATTTGTGATGAATCTATTTAATGAGTTTTTCTTTTTAAATTTATCAAAAAATGTGCTCATATTTTGTCAGACAAATTCTTTTTTTTTTTTTTTTTTTTTTAAACTCACCTTATTCATGTTTCCAGCTTGTTGGGCGTTCATGGTGTGCGGTGCACCCATCTGAGGTCCTCCTTGGGTCAGAGTCTCTGCCAGCACACTTCCTCCAACACCAGGTCCAGCGCCTCCTTGTGTCCCCTGCATTGCTTGGCCTTGGTACTGCATGCCAGGCCCAGGTCTCCCTCGGCCTGCTGGTCCCATCGCACCATTCATGACCTGTCCCACTTGGCCCATAACGCCATGACCCTGACCACTGTTCAACATTGTCTGGTTAAAGCCCATGACTCCATTTCCTTGTCCAGTGGAAACAACTTTCTGGCCTTGGGGCGACTGGTGATTGGGCGAACCCTGGCCCAGAGGCCCTTTGCCCAGCACCGCACCCAGCTGGCTCGCCACCATGCCTCCCTGTTGGGGACTGCCAGAATTGAGCGCACCCCCCAGAATAGACGAGCTTCCGGGTCGCAGGAGCTCAGAAAGTTGCTTGTGTTTGGAGGCGGCATCAGGTATAGCAGAGTTGAGACCAGGTGGCACGCCACTTGGACCACAGTTAGCAGACGGCCCGTTTCCCGACTCTCCATTGAGGATAAGCTCATCAGGAAGGTCGTTTTCCAGATCAAGCAACGACACAAGATCTAAAAAGAGACAGGAGGGAAAAGGAAAAGTTAGCCACCTCACTTCCAAGGGCTTTAACTAAACCTTTCAATAGTACCTGCTGGAGAAAGTAGCTCAATAAAACACATTACTAATGCGAACCTGGATCAAGCATTTGTAATCTTTCCTCTTACTGACCTCCCCACCAAAGGCCCAGCAGGTTGATGGAGGCTGGTTTTTTTTTTTTGTTTGTTTGTTTGTTTTGTTTTAATGTTGGTCAAAACTATTACAGTTAATTTAAAATACGAGGGGGTACCCAAGAGTTTCCAGAATGACGCTGCTGCACGCGCAGTTTTTGTAGTACACGATTCTGCCGCTAGCTATTTGTTCAACCACGCCTTCTCAATCAGTGTGCCAAGTGGCGTCAATGTGGAAGGTTTCGTCGACCCGTAGTGAATTTTCTTGGAAGAAGAAAATTCTTTTGTCCAGCCGTCGTTTTTCTTCATGGAGAAGTTTCATGAGCAGCGCGCGGCTGTGAAGTTTTGCTTCCTGCTCGGGAAAAAAGCGGTTGATCATCAATTGACAATTCACCATTTTTAAAGCGGGTGAACCACGAGTAAACTTGAGCTTGACACAGCGTCATCCTTATAAGCGGTCTTCACCATTTGAACGGTTTCCGACGCTTTTTCCCCCTCGTAGTTTTGCAATGGAAAATGTTTGGTACACAAAGTTTTTGTCTCTTTACACCCCAATTTCTACATTTTCATTAATTTCTTTGTGAATATCTATCCAGTTCCTTCTACGCTAAAGCAAATTTTGGTTCATCCAAATTTACTTTTAATTAATTAATAAAACTTTAATAAAAACAGCAAGAATGTTCAAAGGAGGAGTAAACTAAATTTGACTCTTACTTATTGCTGAAAATAAATCAATTTGTTTGTATTTAGTATCAAACAAGCCCACAGAATTTATATGTTTTTTTTTTAAATAAGATAAACCTACTTTTAAGTTTTTGGTGTTCAATGATTGATATTCTTTTCTTACAAAACATCTGACTACTTTATTTGTCAAATTAAAACATTGCATACTTAGTTTATTGTTGAGCAAAAAAAAAAAAGGAAACCATTTTTGTGATTTCCTTTCTTAAAAGTGTGATTTTTCTGGTTACTTTTTATGATTTAATCCATGTGACAAAAAGGTTGAACACCTCTACTGTACAATAAGGGCAAAACTAAATGCATTTATTGGGAATTCACAAGAATATAAAATGTGACTTTTTTTTTCAAAACATAAAAGCGGCTGCCTTTCTTGACATGTTGTTTTAAAATAAATAAAATTTTGGTCATTTTTAATATTAGCAGTGACGTCAAAATAGCATGTTCACATACTCTCATATTTGTGAAACTGAATGATTCAGCTGGCATTATTTGTCAGGAAGGCTTTTTTATTTGAAAGAGAGAAAAAAAATCAACATGTATACATGTATTTAATCAAACAAAAACGCTATTTTCTGGGAATTAAAATCATTTTAGTAACTGTAGTGTACTCAATCGAAAACAGACAGAAAGCACACAATCGAGTGACATGTTGTGTTTGAACTAAAAGTTGCAATAGAGTGGACAGGGAAGCAAAGCTTTGCAGTTGTGCAAATAAACCAACTACCAATAAAAATACTGAAGTCTAAAGCCCAAATCACGTGGCAATGCCAAGGTCCTTCCTGTGTAGGTGTGTGCGCGCTTTTGTATGCAAGCCAATAAAAAACAACCACACCCCAACACACACCTTATTCTATGTCGCCACTGATTTATAACAAAAGAGGAATCCAACCCACTTCTTAATGACGCATTTTCACAGTAATTAGGAAAATTAGACACTTCAGTTTTCCAAAGATAAAGGCTAAAACCACATTTATAAATTTCAGTTGAGCCCAAAAGTGTGCTGAAGGAAATAAAGCACCGTTAATCAAAAGACTCAACTTGGGAACTTTGACATCATACGCTACGCAGCCGGACGGTGCTGCCATACTAACAGCCAGAAAGATAAACAAATAGACAATCTGGCATTTAATGGAGGGAGCAGTTTAAAAAAGAAACAAAAAAAAAAAGACGTTACGTTTACTGGAAGCAAAAGCCATTCCACAAAGAAAGTGGGGCTGCTTCTAATGAGAAGCTACATTGTGGTGTTTAACTTTACAGAGTAAATATTCAGGGTTTTTTTTTTCACAAACAAAATTTGGCAGAAGGTGAATTAGATATGTAAATTCAGTGTTTTTTTTTTAATTAGTTGTCATTATATGCACTCATTGCAAAGTCAACTAAACATTAAACAGTATGAGAGTAAATGTGTAACCACAAGCAAAAACTACAGTTGCTTTATGGTAATAAAAAAAAAAAAAAAAAAAACAAGAGTCAAAATAGAAGCATAAAAAGTATAACGGAATCTAAATTATTTTGTTAAAAACCCAAGAGCAACAAATATTGGTGCTCCCAGCAAAGATAATATTATGCGATAACAATTGAGAAGGAAAACTTCAGAGTGCGGTGACAGCAGCCGTGTTTATTTTGTCTGTCACAATGGGAATAAATGTAAATCTGTTTCAGGTAAACTTTGTTAGCCCTGAGTGATGATCAGTCAGTCCAAAATTCAGATTTTTTCTCTTTTTTTTAATAAGTGAACTCACCATATACGGTCATTTTTGAGAAATTACAATATGTGTTCTGATTAACCTTATTAGTTTAAAAGTACCTTTTGAAATTCACAACCTTAAAGCAGATATTAAATATATTTTTCTGTTAAATCCATATTTCTGTATTCAAAATGTTTCTTTTAATTTTTTTTATATATTTTTTTTATATGCCCCAATTTTAAATATGCTTTTCTTTGCTGTGAAAGTTGTCACTGAGGGAAGAAGACTGCAAGTTTTCTTCCTTTCCAAGGTGTTCAAAAACTACATTGGAGAAAGCCTAAAATGTTGGCTTTTCGTTCATGTTGAAACTCTAAAACACACAGCTTGAATTCAACAAAGAGAACAGCTTACAGTACATTTAAATACAACAGATTTACTCATTTTTGTTTATACATGAAATCTCAGTAAAAACTGAAGGGCTGCATTCTGCAAATGAACAACAGGCTGCTGTTGACATTTGCTAATGTTTAGTCTGCCAATTGTTTGTACAAGAACATTTTGAAATGTTGACTAAGGAATAATTTTGTTGTTTTAAATTAATTAGCAGGTAAGTTTAATAACTCTGCTTTAAATTCTAACAATGGCCATTTCACTCCATTGTTCTTTTTCTTGAGATTTTGGCCTTTTCATACAATTGTTTTGGATACGAGAAGGACATTAACGGGTCATTTTTTTATTATTCTGTACACACTTTTCTGATGCTTTAAAGTAATTTCTTATATTCTATTTATTTGTCGTTTATAAAATGTAAATGTTAAGTGACCGCAACAAATATCATTTGTAACCGGTCGCTGAAAATGACTTTGTTTTGGTCATAAACGCGTATATATTAGAAAGGTCAATGGGCCCAAAGGGGATCATATTCAAATTGGAAAAATAGCAATATGAACTCTTCCAGAAAATATTTTTGCAACTACACTGGATTGTAAGACGCGAGAGGTTTTATCAATATTAATCTCCATAACTCAGGAAAATGCTTAATTACCTAAAGAAATAGTCATATCTGAAGCTTTTATTCAATATGCAATTTCCTTTTCCACTGTCACTGTTGTTGACTGAGGAACAATATTATAAAAAACAGAAAGTTACATTTCTAAAACAATCTATATGACAATGGAGTATTCTCAAGGTTTGTCTGTTTTCTCCATGCTTTTTTTTGTTTCCTTTGGCATCACTTCATGTGCTTCAACTTCATCTCTGAACATAAACATACAAGTTTAAAACAATGCTGAACATTTTCAGTTTGAATGTTACCATCATTACTTTCCTATATTCTTTTAAATTTATTTAGAAATGGGAAGCAAACATTATGGGGTTTTGGCTAAGTTATCATTTGGCCAACATTATTTCTCGTCACAATTTCTAGCGACAAGAAAGGCACCTCAAACTGAGCCAGATTTCTTAAAAATCTTTCTCATGTCTAAAGAATTAGGCTGAGCGGCACATTTTGAAATTACAAAAAATAACAGCTGTGAAATCTAAATCATTTTGAAAGCTTGTTTGTTATGAATTGTAATTACAGGACAAGGCAATAAACCAGGTAACTGTCCTGAAGCAGCACGGTAAGTTTTTACTGCTAAATAAACCCGCATTAATCTTAGATTTTTACACGCTGATTGTTCAAAAAGAAGCAAAGTGTGACCTCAAAGATCAAAATCAAAACTTCTAAAAGTAACACAACTGAGCTGAAAAACAAGTCACTGTCCACTGACTGAGCAAGATGATCTGTTGCCGTCACTCATTACAGCAAATTCAGAAGGAAAACAGAAACATGTATCTGATCTGAACTTGTAACATTCATATTCATATCACCTTCCCTTAAATTTTTAGCGCCCATCACGGTATCATGAAGCCTGCATTTCTAGTTCAGCAAAGGTTTGTGGTTTTACTGCCCTGCTTTGAGCTCCTAAACAACAATCATGAGAAAATGGTAAAAAATAAATAAATAATGCTAACTTGTAAACGGCTGTCACTCTGTCTTCTTCTAGACGCACGTGCACACACAGTTAAATGATAAATTAATAATAATTGATTTCCTTGTCAAACAAATTTGAACAGAAGTTTGCTTTAAAAGTCAATTCATAAAGTAGAGTCTTATTGTCTTGTTCCCTAGTCAAGCACTGGCCTTATCACTAGCTTAAAGCAAACTAATCAACTGCTAATAAAAGTCTGCATTTTGATTCGTCTTGCATTTATGTGAAATATGCTGCATCCTAAGTTGGAGAAAACAACCGTGAGTTTATCCCTATGAATCTAATTAACAAAAACATCTGTAAAACTTTACATATGCAATTTTTCTTTCAAAATCGAAGTTAAAAATGTACAAAATTTGTAGCACACCACTCAAGTAAAGCTGTGAAAATACAGCTCTGCTTGTGTAAGCAGCATTAGACAAATCATAACTGCTTAGAAAAATGTACATGAACACTAAAAGTTGAAGAAAATAGGAACCCCATCCTTTCTTCACACAAATATTAATGAATGAAATCCTCTCAAAAAAAAAATAAAATAAAATAACAGTAATATTGGCACACGCGTGGTAAATGCAAAATGTTAAAAGAAGAGGCGTAGAGAGGAGACAAAGGGTATCTGGGTGGCTTCCAACGACACCCACCCTTCATCTCGATCAGTTCCACCACAGAAGACATCAGCTATCTGCCAAAATATTACTAATCTTGCAAAAGGGAATATTTTTATGCTTCCCCCTCCTCCAATTGTTCAGATGCCAACATATATGTTGGTCCTCAGAGACAAAGAAACCAAGCAAAAAGCCCAAGAGGTGAGCAGTCCCGTTAGCGAGTGGCTCAAACTTGCCCGTGGTGTCGACGCGCCCATTCAGCTGTACAAATGAACACAAGCCTGACACTGGCCTGTGGCCACGGGCACAAACACACACTGACACGAGTCTGGAGCCCCATAAAAAACTGTCACACATTAACATAAACATCAAAGACTGCTAATCTGTGTCCGTGAGCAACAGCTCAGCGTGCGTGCTCCTCCGTCCTGATGCCAAAAATGAAAATGAGCCCCAAGTGGAATCAATTTATGTTTGCAGATATTAGGAGTAAGCAAATCGTCGATTTTTTTGATGATTAATTTTAACTGAAAAGAACAGGAAAAAAATTATTATTACAGATTTACTATGTAATCTTAGAAAAAAACACTGCATTTATTGAATCCATGAAGTCTATGTATACCATCTACAGGCCTTCACATTAAATCACTTGTCCTTCATACAATGAGGGATTATGTCTGAGTTGCCCAGAGGCTGAACTAACATGTTGAAAATTCAAAACAAAAGCCCTACTTAAATACAACCAATCTATAAATCAGGCATAAACAAATATTAATTCATTAGCTGACATGAAGTCTGGAAAAATGTATTCTAGCTCAATAGAAAAATCCCATTTAATAACCATTTGTTTTGTCAGTCAACGCCGCTCTGATCTGCCAGGATGTGGTCAAAGACAAGTTTAGGGGTATCCTACAGTGTGTGTGTGTTAATTCTCTCTGCAACATTTCCCCGTTTTAACTCGCTTTGACCAAAATGAAATGCCAAATATTGGACAAAACAAAGGTGGGAATTCCTGTCTTTCAAACTGCTGAGGTCTAGTTTGTTTAAAAATTGCTGTTCATACACATTTTGTGTCATGCTATTCTGCTCCGTAACTGTTTGATGCTAAAAGTCCGCGTTTGAGTCAGCAAATATTCCCACAGATGCTGCGCCACATGGAAAAGGGAACTTATTACAATGAACACACTTCTTATTTATTACACGTTAACAGCTAAACTGCTTGAAATTTTGATCTGAAGAGATGATAAATCTATGCTATGTTAATTTCAAACTCAGGTTTGACCCTTCAAAGGACAGACTGTAGGCTGACCGCAGATGCTTAAAGTTGGGGTCGGGACTTCACCAAGGTGTGGGTGCTTCCTCTTCAGAGAATAAATAAAATATAGTTGTAAAATCAATTTCTGTTATAAAAAAATAAAGCCAAAATCATAAAAAGGCTAAAATCTAACTTATTTTACATCCTTTTTCCACTCACTGTGGAAATAGAACGCAACATGTAGAAAGTTACATTTTGCACCTAAAGAAGTTGGGAACTAAACGGCAGAACTCAGTGGGGTACAAAATGGCGAAGGGCAAAAAAAAAAAATATATGCTGGGTGACACTACTGTACTCAACCAACAGTTGGCGTCTTTTCCAGTTTAATTTATGGGTGAGAAGTTGATAAGTTTGGTAACAATGGTCTAAAAGAACAAAAAGTAAAACAAAAACCAAGACAGAGGCATTAAAAACAAAAAGCCCAATAAGATTTGTTAAGAACCAGAGTGAGCTATAGCAGCAGGACAGCGGCAAAGACTAGTCCTGCCATTGAACTGGGGCCTGTAGCTGGGGGTCTAACTGGACTGACGTGCCTGTAGTAAATCACACAACAACATGGTACACACGTCTCTGCTACAAAAGGTAAATGGTTAAAAATATTTCAGGGACATCTAAGGTGCTTTAACGGCAAGGCAACCTGTTTTTATCTGTGAAGTCTACATCTGCAGAAGATGAGGGCTCCAGTGAACGCTTTCTATTATGATAAAACCACAACCACTTTTAAATTTTTATCACCATGTGCACAATTAACTTTCTTTAAATTATGCGTCAGTTTTACAACAGAAGGTTGTAACATATTCAAAGCACAGATGTACAAATCAATTTTTTTTTCTTGCCAAACAGAGTAGAGGTGTGCAATTAATTAAATGTACAATTCAATTTGCTAAAACAATTTAACCACTGAAAAATCATTTGCTTTTTATTCTTGGGTAATCTGATTTTTTTTTACAGTGTCTCCCAAATGAAGCACGCCTCCATCGCTTTCAAAGGGGGAACTTCATGACTTTCTTGTTTTGAAAAGTTCAAAGAAAGGATGGAAGAAAAAGGAGAAGAGGAACTGCAAAGTGTCCTCCCAGTGGGATCCGAATCAACACGCTTTCATCAGGAAACGACCTGATGTTACACACTGCTGTTTCACACCTGGAAGAATGTCTGGCATGAGATGACCAGGTCTGCAGAGATGTGAAACAGCAGAGGAATGGTTTACCAAACTATCTGTGAAATTTCTTGCCAAACTCTGAATGACTTCTTGAATATTTTAAAAGTTGCATTAAGATGCTGAAAAGTTTGTTTGACTGAAAAAAAAAAAAACTAAATTATATAATAATTTTGAAATATGTTGATGTACAGTAACTTTTCAACTGAGCATCTTGTTTTTCAGACAGAGGTTGCAGAAATACAGGATATTGCTGACTGTGGGTCTAGATATGATTTTTTTTTTTTTTACATATGCATTTAAATTAAAAACTACTGGTTATTTTTAAAGAAAATTTTCACACTTAAGGCATTTCAATGGACTTCGAGTGCAATTGATGCATTGTGGTCATTTTCGCAATATCAGCATGTGAAACGTCGCAATCACCAAGAACCGCCTGGATGTAATATTTAGCAGGAAATAATATTTGAAGAATCCTGTGTTCACGCTCCCCATATCTTTAATATATTTGACCAGAAAAAGGAACAAACTTGTAAGCAGGAGTATTTCTTTAGTGGCTGAGATGCTAAAGGTGAAATTATATGACGTGAAAGGAAGAAAAATCTCTGAAAAAATTAAGACTTAATCCTAGTAGGTGACTGCATTTAACAACTATAAAATTGCAATCCAATAGTTTTCAACAAGTGTGCAGCTATATTTAGGGGTTGGGCATTTGAGCAATTGTGGCTCACATTTTGATTCCTCGTTTCGATTTACTTTTTGTAAAACTCTACTGTCATTTTTTATTTTTTCCATAGGGCTTCTTCCGAGACTTAGGAACCAGTCCAGGTAAGCAGCAGGTAAAGTACATGATAATAAACGGCGCTAAGCTGAAAGTCCGAACCAGAGGAAGATCGACACAGAAATCAAAGACCTGGAATTTGGTGGCTTCAGTCAGAGGACTGGGTATCAAAACTAGGAATCAAAATTTAAAAAGCTGAATGATTCCAGTGTATAAACTAAAACAAGAAAAAAAAGAGCAAAAAAAACCCCCCCAGAAAAATTCAACGTAAAAATTAAGTATTTACAAGGTTAGTTCCATTTATGCATTAAAGCATGCCCCTGAACTTATCCTCCTCAGGAAATCTAAGAAAGTAAAAAGTTGTTTTTCAGCATTTATTGCTGTAAAATTGAGCTCCTAGCTTAATGAATAAGCAACAAATGCAAATCTAATTGTTTAGCATTTGACCACCACCAAAAAAGAAGAAAAAAAAATGTAAAACCACCACATTCTGATATCTGGCTGCTTGATAAATCTGTGTTTTATACAAGAGGCCAGATGTAACAGCAGGTCCAACCTAAATGACTGGAAGCAGCAAATTTAAAGAAATCTCATATATATTTATTTATTTTTATTTTTTTGGCATTCTGATAAGAGACAATACCTTTCAACTACAGGGTTGAGGCTAGGCTAGGCTAGGCTAAGGTAAGGCTAATGTTGCAGCCTGCCAAATTAATGCAATACACCTGTCACATGCCCAGAGGCCTCACTCAACCTTGGAGAGAATATTGGTTTAAAATCGGGCAAAGCAAGTCAACGTTTTAAGAGGTTTTGATTTCGAAACAGCTAAAATGTTGCAATGCTTTTAAGTCTGAACAGAAGTGACGAGAAATACTTCTCATGGCTTGGAGACTAAAGGAGCGCTACCTGTAACTGTTATTGATGCACAGCTCTTTAAACCACAGACAATAGAAAGCTGGAAGCCGAGTAGATGGACCACCTAAACACCCAGCTGTTATAAACTTGTTATGCTGCCAATGTTACTCTACTATACAAAAAGAAACGAATGCTGTCCTTTGCTTCAACTGACAGCAATCAGCTGCTGTTATTCATTTTGGTTTTAGTTTCATGTTTACCTAATGTGGCATGCTAAATGTTGTACATGTAGTTAAACTGCAAAAATCTCCTTGCATATAAAAAGTATAACGCTGAACTCAAAAGATTAAACCTGGAAAAGTGCAACTTTTGGGGAAAGACAGTCTGGCAAGAATGAGTTAAATCCCTTATATTTACTGCAAAGAGACGACATCCATAAGATATCACTCATAATATACACAAGCTTTTTCTCCTCCCCACTTGAGTGAGAAAAGCTGCTCTGCAAGTTGGGCAAGTGAAGACATGGACCCTACGGCTAATCAGTAATATTCAGCCTTAAAATGGCAGGCAGTTTTATAAAGTCCTGTATGTTTCCTCTCCCAAAAAGAAACTCAACAAGTGACAAAAAAAAAAACAAAAAAAAAAAACAGGAAGTCTCATCTACCCCAAGTTATGTTTCCCATTTCTTTCCTTCAAGCACGCTTTTGAGTGATGGACAGATGTTAACTTTTTCAAGACAGGTTCAAAAAACTCTTCAACTGGTAAAATAATGCAGGATTTTTGTTCATCTGTGCCAAGAGATTTATTTTTTTAAACACACAAACGAAGAGATCAGAAGCCAAAATAACTAATCCTTCATTTAACAGATGCAACTCTATTTAAAGTGCCATAATGGCTTTATTTTTTATTTTTTTGTAACATAGCAGAAAGAAGCTGGAAAAATATGAGTTTCTGCGATTATCAGGTGTTTGAAACTAACTGGGTTTTTAATACTGTTATGAGTTTATTCATTGGAGGAATCCAACAGGAACTTCATGTACAGTTCCTCTTAATATTTGCGCATCCCACGACTCAGGAGGCAGCTTGGTGTAATTTTACTCGTTCCTTTTCTCTGTGTTCTAGTCAGTCCCCTTGTTATTAAGCTACGTGAGAGAAAAGTGGTGTTGCGTCCTTACCTGGGCCGTCTGATCCCGATATGGGTGAATTAATCTTGGGTCGCTTTGCAGTGGGGGGTCCCGCATCCAGCAGATTGTCAGCCATCCTGCTCGGCGAAAATGATCAATGGATGTTGATGCCGGGAAAATAATAACAGGGTCAGGCCAAACCTTGAGTCTCTGATTTGTAAAAATGCGTAACTTTTTTTTCCTTCCAATGTTGCGTGCGAAGAAGCGACGTTAGTAGTTTATTTTCTCTTGACTGGCAGAGTGGTGAAATGCTGCCCGAAGAAGACGGATTTTAAAAGAAGGGCAACAGCGCCACGCTTCGCAACCGAAGATCACCCCATGATAATCCAACACCCAACACCCACATAATTATCCCCAATTACTGCGTCCAAAAATTATTTTAGTTCGAGAAAAATAAATAAAAAACAATTATAAAATATTACACAGCGTACAGGCAAATCCCTTAGCTCGCAGATGGCCGGTTTCACCCACGTACAGAATCATTTTTTAGCAGTCGAAATAAGCAGCGATAAAATCCGATTTTTGCTTAAATAAAAAAAGGAAAATTCAGAAAATATTTTCTATGAGGCGGATATTTTTTCTCGTCGCTGTCTCCCCAGCAAATACAGCGTTCCATGGACGGAGATACGGCGACAACCAGCGGCGCTCTCTGAAAGGGAAATCAAATATACAGTGGCCTTTCAGGACGGTAAAAACCCCCTCAACCCTCACATGTTTGGCCTCATTCTCTGCGGAAGAATCTAGTCTTCGATTTTCGACCGGAAAAATCCCGTTTCAGCCGGGTCTGGGTGGCTCCGGTCGGTTTTAAAAATTGTGCTCCCCCGAAATTCCTACTCCGAGCCGCGTCAAGATGGCGGCTGTTGATTCCTCCGATACAAAAAAAAAAAAAAAAAAAGTTTTTTTTTTTTTTTTTTTTTTTTGGGGGGGGGGGGGGGGGCTCCCCCGCCCCCCTCGGAAAACACTGTCCCCCC